>NC_082663.1:70669807-70973653 GCF_025265405.1 Mesoplodon densirostris | reverse complement strand
CATCTCAAAGCTAGAAAAAAAAGCTGAAGTGCTTCTGGGTGTCTTTTTTTTTTTTTTTTTTTTTTTTTTTTTTACAACAGATTTTTTTAATATTTAGTTATTAATTAGTTCAGCGGTTCTCAATCCTGGCTACACTTTATTTATTTATTTATTTTTAAAGAAGATGTTGGGGGTAGGAGTTTTTATTTATTTATTTATTTATTTATTTTCGCTGTGTTGCATCTTCGTTTCTGTGCGAGGGCCTTCTCCAGTTGCGGCAAGCGGGGGCCACTCGTCATCGCGGCGCGCGGGCCCCTCACTATCGCGGCCCCCCGTTGCGGAGCACAGGCTCCAGACGCGCAGGCTCAGCAGTCATGGCCCACGGGCCCAGCCGCTCCGCGGCACGTGGGATCCCCCCAGACCAGGGCCTGAACCCGTGTCCCCCGCACTAGCAGGCAGACTCCCAACCACCGCGCCACCAGGGAAGCCCCAGCAAGTTACATTTTTATAATGATGTTTTTAATGTTGTTCTGGTTATTTTAGAGCCTTTGCACCTCTATGTGACTTTTAAATCAGTTTGTCAATTTCCACAAAGAAGCCTGCTGGGATTTTGATGGGCATTTCACTTAATCAATAGATCAATCTGGGTAGATCGACATCTTAACAATACTGAGTCTTCCAACTCATGAACATGGTATATCTTCCCATTTTTGTGGATCTTCTTTAATTTCACTCAGCTGTATTTTGTAGTTTTTAGGGAACAAGTCTTTCATACCTTTTGTCAGATTTATCCCTGAGTATTTCATGTATTGATGCTATTGTAAGTGGCATTTTTAATTTCACTTTCTGGATTTCTGTTCTTTGCTAGTACACAGAAATATAATTAATTTTTATGTTAATCTTGTATCCTGCAAATTTACCAAACTCAATTATTAGCTCCAGTAGCTTTTTTGTACACTCTATCATATTTTCCACATAGACTATCATATCATCTGAATGTAAAGATAGTTTTACTTCTTTCTTTCCCATGTAGATGCCTTTTATTTGTTTTTTCAGCCTGAGTACATTGGCCACAGATTCTGGTACAATGTTGAGTAGCACTGGTGAGGGTGGACATCCCTTTCTTATTAGGGATCTCAGGGGGGAAATTATTTGGTCTTCACAATTAAGTATGATATTAGCTGTAGATTTTTTATAGATGCGCTTTATCAGATTTGTCATAAATGCCTCTATGGTTTTAGCATAGAGGAATTTTGTTTCTATTTCTAGTTTGCTGAAAGTATTTATCAGGAGTAGATGGTGGATTTGGTCAATTTTCTTTTCTGCATTTTTGAGATTATGACATGATTTTTCATTTTTGCTTTGATAACACATTGAATTACATTGATTTTTTAAAATGTTGAACCACCCTTGCATTCCTAGGAGAAATGCTACTAGTCATAATGTGTCACATTTTTTATTTAATTTCTTAACATTTTATTTAGAATTTTTGTATCTATGTTCATAAGGGATATTATTTTTTAGTTTTCTTTTTTTAATAATATCTTTATTTGGCTTTTAGTGTCAGGGCAATGATGGTCTAACAGAATGAGTTGGAAGTGTAATATTCAAGGTCGAATGAGGACACATATTTAAACAGGGAAGTTTAATGTAAAGCATAATTAGGGCTTCCCTGGTGGCGCAGTGGTCCAGAATCTGCCCGCCAATGCAGGGGACACGGGCTCGAGCCCCGATCCAGGAAGACCCCACACGCCACAGAGCAACTAAGCCCATGCGCCACAACCACCGAGCCTGTGCTCTAGAGTCCGCGTGCCAAAACTACTGAAGCCCACGTGCCTAGAGCCCATGCTCTACAACGAGAGAAGCCACCACAATGAGAAGCCCGTGCACCGCAAGGAAGAGCAGCCCCCGCTCGCCACAACCAGAGAAGGCCTGCACGCAGCACTGAAGACCCAATGCAGCCAAAAACAAACAAACAAACAAACAAATTAATTAGGAATAATTACCTAAAACAGGGGAATGGAGTAATGAGGTACTGGCAGATAAGAAGTAAAAGAAGTCTAAATAGGGGTAGCAGTCATTAGGAGCAACCAACAATCCTTAGGGCTGAAATAGAGCACCCAAGGAAGATCCACCCCTGCTTTGTGGCTGAAATCCAGACATTGGTGGAGAAGGCGTGGTGTAGCTCATCAATGACAGATTAGTCACTATTAGTAAAAGTGGAGAGAAATCTACCCTCCAGGGAAAACCGTTCATGGAGACAAGTCTCCCTAGGGGTATTCTACTATAAAACTGCTGAGGGGGAATCTGCTAGCCACAGAGTGCTGCTGTCCACTGTGTACGGCAGGAGCCAGGAATGAGAGAAGATGGCCCCGCTTCAGGAGCCTGCTGCAGGAGGAACCCCTGCACTGGGCACTGGGGAAGCAGTGGCCACTCCAAGGGCCAGATGCTTGAAGCTGTTTCACAGCTCAGGTTTTTTTTAATTCTCTTTTCTCTCCATTTCATCTTCAATAGTCTCTATTGCTATTTGTTCAAGTGCACTAATCTTTTCTACAAAATTTATCTTCCATTAATCTCATCCAGTATATTTTTCATCTTACACATTCTACTTTTCATTTAGAAGTTCAATTTTGGTCTTTTTTAATATCTTCCATGCCTTGATGACTTTTGAACGTAGGGAATATAGGACTTCTATGTTCATGTCTATTAAGTCTATCATCTGTGTCATGTCTGAGTCAGTTTTGATTGATTTTTCTTTTCATTATGGGCTGTATGTTCTTGCTGCTTTGCTTGTCTGGTGATTTTTTTTTTTTTTTTTTTAGGTTAGGTTGTTTATTCGAGATATTTCCTGTTTCTTAAGGTGGGATTGTATTGCCATAAACTTCCCTCTTAGAACTGCTTTTGCTGCATCCCATAGGTTTTGGGTCGTCGTGTCTCCATTGTCATTTGTTTCTAGGTATTTTTTAATTTCCTCTTTGATTTCTTCAGTGATCACTTCGTTATTAAGTAGTGTATTGTTTAGCCTCCATGTGTTTGTATGTTTTACAGCTCTTTTCCTGTAATTGATATCTAGTCTCATAGCATTGTGGTTGGAAAAGATACTTGATACAATTTCAATTTTCTTAAATTTACCAAGGCTTGATTTGTGACCCAAGATATGATCTATCCTGGAGAATGTTCCATGAGCACTTGAGAAAAATGTGTATTCTGTTGTTTTTGGATGGAATGTCCTATAAATATCAATTAAGTCCATCTTGTTTAATGTATCATTTAAAGCTTGTGTTTCCTTATTTATTTTCATTTTGGATGACCTGTCCATTGGTGAAAGTGGGGTGTTAAAGTCCCCTACTATGATTGTGTTACTGTCAATTTCTCCTTTTCTGGCTGTTAATATTTCCCTTATGTATTGAGGTGCTCCTATGTTTGGTGCATAAATATTTACAATTGTTATATCTTCTTCTTGGATTGATCCCTTGATCATTATGTAGTGTCCTTCTTTGTCTCTTCTAGTAGTCTTTATTTTAAAGTCTATTTTGTCTGATATGAGAATTGCTACTCCAGCTTTCTTTTGGTTTCCATTTGCATGGAATATCTTTTTCCATCCCCTTACTTTCAGTCTGTATGTGTCTCTAGGTCTGAAGTGGGTCTCTTGTAGACAGCATATATATGGGTCTTGTTTTTGTATCCATTCAGCCAGTCTGTGTCTTTTGGTGGGAGCATTTAGTCCATTTACATTTAAGGTAATTATTGATATGTATGTTCCTATTCCCATTTTCTTAATTGTTTTGGGTTCGTTATTGTAGTTCTTTTCCTTCTGTTGTGTTTCTTGCCTAGAGAAGTTCCTTTAGCATTTGTTGTAAAGCTGGTTTGGTGGTGCTGAACTCTCTCAGCTTTTGCTTGTCTGTAAAGGTTTTAATTTCTCCATCAAATCTGAATGAGATCCTTGCTGGGTAGAGTAATCTTGGTTGCAGGTTTTTCTCCTTCATCACTTTAAGTATGTCCTGCCACTCCCTTCTGGCTTGTAGAGTTTCTGCTGAGAGATCAGCTGTTATCCTGATGGGGATTCCCTTGTGTGTCATTTGTTGTTTTTGCCTTGCTGCTTTTAATATGATTTCTTTGTGTTTAATTTTTGACAGTTTGATTAATATGTGTCTTGGTGTATTTCTCCTTGGATTTATTCTGTATGGGACTCTCTGTGCCTCCTGGACTTGATTAACTATTTCCTTTCCCATATTAGGGAAGTTTTCAACTATAATCTCTTCAAATATTTTCTCAGTCCCTTTCTTTTTCTCTTCTTCTTCTGGAACCCCTATAATTCGAATGTTGGTGCGTTTAATGTTGTCCCAGAGGTCTCTGAGACTGTCCTCTGTTCTTTTCATTCTTTTTTCGTTATTTTGCTCTGCAGCAGTTATTTCCACTATTTTATCTTCCACCTCACTTATCCGTTCTTCTGCCTCAGTTATTCTGCTATTGATCCCATCTAGAGTATTTTTTATTTCATTTATTGTGTTTTTAATCGATGCTTGATTCGTCTTTAGTTCTTCTAGGTCCTTGTTAACTGTTTCTTGCATTTTGTCTATTCTATTTTCAAGATTTTGGATCATCTTTACCATCATTATTCTGAATTCTTTTTCAGATAGACTGCCTATTCCCTCTTCATTTGTTAGGTCTGGTGGGTTTTTATCTTGCTCCTTCTCCTGCTGTGTGTTTTTCTGTCTTCTCATTTTGCTTATGTTACTGTGTTTGGGGTCTCCTTTTTGCAGGCTGCAGGTTCGTAGTTCCCGTTGTTTTTGGTGTCTGTCCCCAGTGGCTAAGGTTGGTTTAGTGGGTTGTGTAGGCTTCTTGGTGGAGGGGACTACTGCCTGTGTTCTGGTGGATGAGGCTGGATCTTGTCTTTCTGGTGGGCAGGTCCACGTCTGGTGGTGTGTTTTGGGGTGTTTGCGGACTTTTTATGATTTGAGGCAGCCTCTCTGCTAATGGGTGGCGTTGTGTTCCTGTCTTGCTAGTTGTTTGGCATAGGGTGTCCAGCACTGTAGCTTGCTGGTCGTTGAGTGAAGCTGGGTGCTGGTGTTGAGATGGAGATCTCTGGAAGATTTTCGCCGTTTGATATTATGTGGAGCTGGGAGGTCTCTTGTGGACCAGTGTCCTGAAGTTCGCACTCCCACCTCAGAGGCACAGCACTGACTCCTGGCTCCTCAATTTGGGATGATTTGTTGTCTATTCATGTATTCCACAGATGCAGGGTACATCAAGTTGATTGTGGAGCTTTAATCCGCTGCTTCTGAGGCTGCTGGGAGAGGTTTCCCTTTCTCTTCTTTGTTCTCACAGCTCCTGGGTCTCAGCTTTGGATTTGGCCCCGCCTCTGCGTGTAGGTCGCCGGAGGGCGTCTGTTCTTCGCTCAGACAGGACAGGGTTAAAGGAGCAGCCTCTTCGGGGACTCTGGCTCACTCAGGCCGGGCGGAGCGAGCCTGCAGCGGCAGAGGTCGGCGTGACGTTGCACCAGCCCGAGGCGCGCCGTGCGTTCTCCCAGGGAAGCCGCCCCTGGATCCCGGGACCCCGGCAGTGGCAGGCTGCACAGGCTCCCGGAAGGGCGGTGTGGACAGTGACCTGCGCTCGCACACAGGCTTCTTGGCGGCGGCAGCAGCAGCCCCAGCGTCCCACGCCCGTCTCTGGGCTCCGCGCTTTCAGCCGCGACTCGCGCCCGTCTCTGGAGCTCCTTTACGCGGCGCTCTTAATCCCCTCTCCTCGCGCACCAGGAAACCAAGAGGGAAGAAAAAGTCTCCTGCCTCTTCGGCAGCTCCAGAGTTTTCCCGGACTCCCTCCCGGCTAGCTGTGGCACATTAGCCCCCTTCAGGCTGAGTTCTCGCCGCCAGCCCCAGTGCTCTCCCTGCGCTCTGACCGAAGCCCGAGCCTCAGCTCCAGCGCCGCCCGCCCCGGGGGAGCAGACAAGCCTCTCGGGCTGGTGAGTGCCGCTCGGCACCGCTCCTCTGTGCGGGAATCTCTCTGCTTTGCCCTACCCAGGTATGTGGAGAGTTTCTTGCCTTTTGGGAGGTCTGGGGTCTTCTGCCAGCGTTCAGTAGGTGTTCTGTAGGAGTTGTTCCACGTGTAGCTGTATTTCTGGTGTATCTGTGGGGAGGAAGGTGATCTCCGCGTCTTACTCTTCCGCCATCTTACCCGGAAGTCTCTGGGTGTCTTGATTGAGGTCACTATCAGATAGTGCTGCTTGTTTATTTTTGCTTTGTCACTATGTAAACACACACCACTGTTATGAGTTATTTAATATATATATATATATATATATACGTCATGTATAATCATGTATAAATGTATATAAACATACATATATATATATCTTTATTATGTAGTGTTTTACTACATTATCAAAAATCCACAGTAAACACTTCTCAGATGATACTTTATATTTTAACAAATTGGGAATGAGAGGAATGTCCAGAAACGGAGATGTTGATATATACTAGAATTTTTGAAGACTGACTTGGTGGTTTGGCATTGCTAAATTGAACATAGATTTCAAGACCACTTAACATTAAACTCTCTCCAAAGAGTGATCTGAAATTCCATTTCTTAAAGTAGTAGATGAAACTGAAATAAGCTGAAATTCTGAGGTACATGTGGTGTATACCAAAAATGTCTGCATTTTCTACACAAGGAATAAGCATTCTCTAACCCCTTTGCTTTCTCATAATTTAATTAAGTTACAGTTATAAATCCTGATATGAATATAGAATGAGATAATAAAGTATAAAAATTCAGAGTTCAAGCATAATATAAGGTGAGCTACTAGTTTTTGAAACAAAGGCATTTTTTAAAGAGTATGAATTTATTCTGCTAAAAAAACTTAGAAGTCATTATTTAGGTTGGCTTCTAGTTTCAGTTCAGTATTTCACAATGAAAAAGTTAATAAAAAGCAAAATGGGAAGTGATAGTTGAAAGATAAAAAATACATTTTTCAAAATGATGTTTAACTCTTAGAAAATATTCAAATAAGTAACAAACTTAAGTTTTCCAAAACATTCCCTCTTCCAAACTGGGCCCTTTAGAAACAATGGTGGCTCATGAAATTCTCCAAATTTTAAAAAATGACTTTAGAAAAATGATTATATGCTAAATATATCAGTATAGTGCCAGAAATAGTTAATTCAGTTCCATAATTAATGAAATACTTATAAGCAGCTCTGTGAAGGAGAAATTTTCTTATTGGGATGCTTTAGTGTTTGAGAGTGTGAACTGTGGAACAAACTTTCTCCTTTCAAGTCCTACCTCTGCCATTGACAACTGTGTGACCTTGGGCAAGTTACAGACTTGTCTATGTCTCAGTTTACTCATCTTAAAAATGGGGATAAAATAGAACAAACTTCAAGTGGTTGTTAGGAGGATGAAACAAGGTTATGTAAAGTACTTGGAACATATCCCTGGCACACAGGGAGTTTGCATAAGGGTTTGCTATCATTATTATTAAAGTACACAGATTACAAACTAGTTTCCTGCAGGCTTTTCTACATTTAAGTATCAGAAGAATGATACAGATTCTTTTAGTTTCTCTTGACAAAAAAAAAAAAAAATCTGGCCATATGATTAGCAGGGCTAGCGTCCATGACCATTCCCACTCCTGGGCCCGCTTCTCTCATTCAAGTTGATGTCCACCCGTGCAGCCCTGGGTGGGGCACAGTACCTTCGATGCCAAGAACCTTTATGGAACAGGACTTGTGCTGATGGGGACACCCAGGACTGGGCATTCCTGCTCTCCCCTCACCTCTTGAAATTAAGGATATGTTTTTTAATATGTAAAAATGCCAACATTAAAAACAGAAGTCAGCGAAGTCTAAACCAAATTATTTCCACAAGATCTGTAATAAAAGGTCTTGAGAATGCCCTTTTCTTTTCTTTTTCCTTTATTTTATGCTCTTGTATCTCACTGCGTTTCAGCTGTCCTCGCCTTTGGCCCCATACTGTGGTCATTTATTCATGTTCACTGTCTATGCCCTTCAGTGAGAACAACCCAAATTTAGCCTTTACAATTGCAGGTGACTAAACTAACACAAGATAGCTCCCAGGTAACATCTATCCTCACCCACCTATCCTTTTTTTTTTTAACATCTTTATTGGAGTATAACTGCTTTACAAGGGTGTGTTAGTTTCTGCTTTATAACAAAGTGAATCAGCTATATATATAAACATATACATATATCCCCATATCTCCTCCCTCTTGTGTCTCCCTCCCTCCCTCCCTATCCCACCCCTCTAGGCGGTCACAAAGTACCAAGCTGATCTCCCTCTGCTATGCGCCTCTTCCCACTAGCTATTTTACATTTGGTAGTGTATGTAAGTCCATGCCACTCTCTCACTTCGTCCCAGCTTACCCTTCCCCCTCCCCGTGTCCTCAGGTCCATTCTCTACATCTGCACCTTTATTCCTGTCCTGCCCCTAGGTTCTTCAGAACCATTTTTAATGCTCCCTTTGTTTCTTTACCTTTGCTGTGCTTAATTAAACTGACACTTGTTTTTGAGGTTCTTTTTCTGCAGAAAACATGCTAAGCCAGCTAGTCCAACAGAAAAAAATTAACCATGAAAATAAATCCTTTCAGGGAAAACATTAATGTTGAAATATTTCATTTTCATACCGTTACAAATGTTGTTTTGGTCCATGATACTCTGAACATCTAGATCCTATAATGACAAATACATCACTCATAGATCTGACATTATTTAATTTACATGAACAAATGAGACCATTTTCAGGCACCTTTCTTGTCATCTGATATAATGAATGGAATAGTTCAAATATTTGTGGCTATAAATGCATTAACACTCTGATGTTAAGGTGATAAAATTCTCAAATTTGTCTAAACTTATACTGCATTTTTCTCTATTATATATTTTATAAGATCTTAACAGAGACAGTATTTTTCTTTAAACCAGTGATAAAATGTCACTCAGCCTCATAAGGCTGACTAATTTTAAAACTTGCTTTAGAAATGTGTTACAGTGTTAGGCATTAAATTACAGATTTAGATGATATTATGGTTTTTCTGAATTGCAAGAAATAGATATGATAATAAAATGTTATGCATTTCAGTATATTCTGCTTCAAGTTGTCAGTTGATCATTTAATGGTAAATTTTTTTTTCTTTATAGGTGATATTCAGATTAATTTTGAAGTTGACATTTTTGCACTGCATGGAATACTTTCACTACTTCAGCTTACTATAAATTATTTCATCCCTTCATAGTCTTTGTTAGAAAAAACATGTTAAAATTTATAATTCGTGTCCTGAAATATCTCAGGAAACTTCGTTCATTTTGACACCTAAAAACAGCTGCATACTAGAACCACTTCCCCACCATATCTCTGAAAGTGTGACTTTTCAAACTCTGAGATAGGTAGAAAGATAGCCGAAGGCATCATTTTTATTGCTTGGCTTTTATTTTTTTAAACTAAATTAATATTAATTTTACTTTAAAATAAACTGATGTTTAAATATAATCCATTGAATAGGTAATAAAATCATCTTTCAAAGAAAAAAACGTGTAATTAATTATGTGTAGTCTGCAAAGACTGCCTTCTATCGTAGTCCCCTTTTCCCATTTTCCTTCCCTCCCCCCTTATACATACACTGGTAAATACTATAATTAATTGTGTATTCTTCCTGAGGTTCAGTAGGCAAATATAAACCAATAAAAACACAAAAGCAATCTAAAAAAAAGAGTGGATATAAAAAAACACAAAAGGAAAAATCACAAAGGAAAAGAATGACAATTTGACTCCATCAAAATAAAAAACAGGTGCACATCAGAAGGAACCATACATAAAACTAAAAGCTAAGCCATGATATAGAAGAAAATAATTGCCTCACATAAAGCAAACAATAGATTGTTTTCTAGGAAGTAAAAAGAAACCCTAAAATAATCAATTATGAAAAAGACAAACAATCAAATAGAAACAAGCAAACAGGCAATTTCACAGAAGAGGAAATCGAAATGGTCATTAAACACATAAGAAGCTGCTGTAATCAGCGAAATGCTAACTTAAAACAATAAGATGTCATATTTCTACCCATTAGATTTGCAAAGATCAGAAAGTTTGAAAATATCACGTACGAGGGAATCAAATATTCTTACAGATGGCTAATAATGGGAGTATGAATTAAGGTTTCTTTAGCAGCCTTTGGTAACATTTAAACATTTGCTGTATTTGAAATTCATGTTGGTATGTGGTGTGAAGTATGGATTTAACTTAAAAAAATATTTTTCAGAAGTTTACCCAGCTGCTTTCACACCATTTGCTTAAATAGTCCCTCTTTTTCCCCCTGACTTGAGATGCTATCTTTGCCATATACTAGACTCATGTGTGTATTTGGGTCAGTTTCTGAATTTACCAATCTGTTCATTGATCTATCAATTCATTTGTCACTGCCACATTGTTTTAATTATTAAAGCTTTATGATATGATTTACAGTATTGTGGGAATTACTCTTTTTTTCAGTCTGATTTTTGTTCTTGGTGTCATTTTTCTGGTGAGATTTTGTTTTTTCTTATACTGCCTTTGTATTGATTTTGTACTTACTCCTTTTCTTTTAGTTATTGTTAAATGGGTTGAATTTTCCTAGACCAGCTATTTTCTGTAGGTTCTATTCCAGTTAAATAGAGGGAGGGGTCACCACTTAGGATATTTCTCCTTGTTTGCTGCCACAGAAGCAGAGTATTCCTGCAAATAGGGTTAATCAGCATGATGCTTCTTCAGAACCACTCATGTTCTGCTACTCCGAATCAAATTGCTACCTGCATTGCTCAACACAGTTCTGGCATGCTTGCTGCAAACAGGATTATGGTTTTTGGATTTCAAAATGGGTCTTTCATTTTCAGAAAGTTTTTTTTTTTTTTTTTTTTTTGCAGTATGTGGGCCTCTCACTGTTGTGGCCTCTCCTGTTGCAGAGCACAGGCTCTGGACATGCAGGCTCAGCAGCCATGGCTCACGGGCCCAGCTGCTCCGTGGCATGTGGGATCTTCCCGGACTGGGGCACGAACCCATGTCCCCTGCATCAGCAGGCAGACTCTCAACCACTGCGCCACCAGGCAAGCCCGAGAATGTTGTATTTTTGTTGGTGCTTTTTGGGATATCCTGCAACATCAGGCACACTCCACTTTCTGTAATTCCACTCATCATGAACTTCCATACTGTTTCTGATCAATCGTAATTGTTTTTGTCAATTCATAGTTATATTCAGGTTATATTTCCTGGTTTATTTGAAAAGATTTTTATTAAGTTTTTATTTTTTATTCTTGTTGGCTTTGTGTACTTCTAGGAAGAGCAGGATGAGGAAGGATTCCTGACTTTTGTAGCCTTGTTTTCACTTAGAAGGACTGGTGTTACCTTTTTCTTATGCCTGTCCCAGCTAACATAGATGTGTTTGCAGTTCTGACTACAGAATGTCACTGTGCATAGTAAGACACTCAGGGCTTTGCCCATGCCTGAAAATTCTTTCTGAAAACCTCACCACTGACTTCTCCCTTTTCACTTAATTTATTCAGACTCGTCCTCGGAGATCCATTTGATGTATCACTTCTTTGTAGAAGCTTTCCCTCATGTAATAGGGAAGAGCAAATCTGACTCCATATGGGATCTGTTTCTTTTACTTTAACCTTTGTATTCTATTACCTCTGTTGTAAGTTAATAACTAAAAGAATGTTGCCTATAACCTGAGATATACAGGAGAGACCATTCTCAAGGCTCTGACCTTTAAAGGTATAACACTTTTCCATCCATATACGGATAAAAAGTTGCAGACCAGAGAATAACATTTGTCTTGTTGGAGGTTTATAGGAACACTGTCACCAGACCTACATGGACAGATGCAAGAACAAAGGTTTCTGGCACCAAGAAGTTTACAGTAACCAACCATACACCCCCATTCCCTTTTAATACAAAAAAGGCCTGAATTCTAACTTGGGTAAGATGGTTATTTGGGACACTAGTCCACCTCTTCTTGGTCTGCTGGCTCTCCAAATAAAGTCACTACTCCTTGCCCCAACAATTCACCTCTCAAATTATTGGCCTGTCCTGCGGTGTGAAGTACATGCTTGGATTTGGTAACACATGCACTCAGTCCTTGGAACCTTCCTTTGTACTTGTATTCCACCTGGTGATGCTACCATAGCTCTTATTTCCTTAAACCACAACTATCTGTTTACTTGTCTATATACTCTAGAGGGTATTTCCCAAAGTATTCTCATGCACTGCTTCTTCAAGATGCATTGTGAAAACTGTGGTGGGATCAGGTAAGTTTGGGAAATAATGCATATTATATTTTGAGTCCTGGAGAGACACAGATTACATTTGAATATTAGAAGTCTCAAAAAGTCCTAAGGAAAAGATATACCTCAGAGTGACTGTAAAATATTTGTTTATAAAACCCTCATTTACTTATGACACATGTTAATACATTCCAGGAGGCTATGTAAGAAGAGCCTCCTTGAGGGTGCCTATGGTAGGATCTCCAGTTCTTAGCACAGTGCCTGGGACATAGGGGCTACTTCATATGTGCCTGTTAAATAACTTATCTATCTTATGTACTATCTAAGATGCTTAGTGGTTTAGAGAAACATTTTATACAATGGTTTTACATCCAAAGGATCATAATTGCATAAACTCTGGAGACTTCTGTAGGCGAGCCTCAAATAAATAGATTTGACTTCAATGTTTGATGCTATTTATGAGGCACAGGGGGCATTTTCCAAACAAAGTGCATCCAGAGGAGGGTGAGCAGGTGCTTTAGGGACTTGGAAAACTTTTCTATGTGAAATGGCAAGACATATTATATAAGTGTAGTTTGGAGAAGAGAGGAAGAAAATTCTGTCTTCAGATATTTGAACAATGACTAAGATAACCTTTCTTCAGCTAAAATTTCACAGTAGAATGAAGAAAACATATACTTGTTACAACATAATGAAGCTAGCCCTGGTGGAGTCCATTGGGATAGAGAAAAGGGAGTGGCTGCTCTGCTTGGATGATGGGTGAGGGATAGTCAGGGAGATTCCCTAATGAGGCAGCATCTAGCAAACTTTCAAGGGTGAGCATTACAGAGTGCTTCCTACTATGACAGAGTCCACCTTTGAAGAAAGCTCTGGGTGAAAACAAGAGTATTTGTCATCAAAGGCAAACTGTCATGTTTGGACAGAGAGTTGTTCCAGTCCCTTGGTCTACATCGACCATTTCTCACTTGTGGCATAATGTAGCAGGCAATGGCTGAGATGTTTGAAGTGTTTTTCAAATTGTTGAATTAAAAGTGAATTATTAGACAATATTTTTCTTTTTCAGGTTTAGCAACAATTCAGCTGATTCTATTGGATGATATATTGGTGATCTTTTTTTTAAAGAAAGTGAGAAATTCTGTGGGATTCAAAAAAGTGTTGATATTAGGTGGCTCAGCATATGACTGAAACATTTATAGTTTGCAACATCTTGACTTTATTAGTGGATCATTCTGTGAGATAAATGAATTCAAAATTTTTCTTTCTACTCATTGTAGATTACCATAGTTCTATATCATCACAAGGCTGAATATAGTCAGAAAATAGTTTGTTTCACAATCTCAGGGGTGGAGATAATTGCATTTAATAAAAATGAAAATACAAATGATTTTCAGTAGGTTTTTATGAGAAAAAGAGTTAAATTTAAATTCGTGTTTCTAAGAAATATTTTCACTATACAACTTTCTTTGTTTTATTTTATTTTTAAGATTTCAAATAAATGGTGTTAACTAGTTGTTTTCTTCCATACTGAACTGATAGGCTTCACTTGTTTTGAAATTTTACTGTGTAAAGTACATAGCTATTCACTGTTTTAAGATTCCGAAAATAATTGTTAAAAATTAGTGTAAGTTGGTTACCAAGTGAGACTGTTGATTATGCTTCTCTGAGGATGTTTAAAAATACACTATCTGGGCAAGTTGAGAGATGGTCTTCTTGATTCTGGAGATGAGTTATTTGACCATTCATTCATTCATTCATCCAGGAAATATTTTTTAAGTGTCTATTACTACTACAAAACACTGTAGGTTCTCATTATTTATAAAATGTTACAAACATACACACAAAAAAGAAGCTAGTCCTTTTAGCATTGTCAAACAAGTCACCTCAGATGGTGGTGCAGTTTAGGAGAAAGCCTATGGGGCTTTAGGGTCAGACTGATCTGGGTTTGAATCTGGGCTCTGTTACACACTAGCTGTGTAATTTTTGACAAGTTATTCAATGTCCCAGTTTTGAATATCAAAAAAGATAAAACTTATATGTACCTATAACAATGTCGAATACCAACAGATATTCAAAGGTCACCATTACAGCCATGCATACAGGCATGATTAATGGAAACCTTAGCTTATTTGCTCCTGTTCTAGTAATGACTATTCTCAGTCCATCTGGCTATTTCCAAGCATTATGGAATATTGACCAATAAACAATACCGTAGAATGCTGATTCTTCATAATTATTCACATTTAAGCAATTTGAGCAAATGTTCACAATTGTTTCACACTTTAAAAAGCAGTTCTTACTCCCTAACACCATATACAAAAATAAACTCAAAACGGATTAAAGACCTAAATGTAAGGCCAGACACTATAAAACTCTTAGAGGAATAGGCAGAACACTCTATGACATAAATCACAGCAAGATCCTTTTTGACCCACTTCCTAGAGGAATGGAAATAAAAACAAAAATCAACAAATGGGACCTAATGAAACTTAATAGCTTTTGCACAACAAAGGAAACCATAAACAAGACGAAAAGACAACCCTCAGAATGGGAGAAAATATTTGCAAGTGAAGCAACTGACAAAGGATTAATCTCCAAAATTTACAAGCAGCTCATGCAGCTCAATATCAAAAAAACAAACAACCCAATCAAAAAATGGCCAGAAGACCTAAATAGACATTTCTCCAAAGAAGATATACAGATTGCCAACAAACACATGAAAGGATGCTCAACATCACTAATCATTAGAGAAATGCAAATCAAAACTACAATGAGGTATCACCTCATACCAGTCAGAATAGCCATCATCAAAACATCTATAAGCAATAAATGCTGGAGAGGGGTGGAGAAAAGGGAACCCTCTTGCACTGTTGGTGGGAATGTAAATTGATACAGCCACTATGGAGAACAGTATGGATGTTCCTTAAAAAACTAAAAATAGAACTACAGTACGACCCAGTAATCCCACTACTGGGCATATACCCTGAGAAAACCATAATTCAAAAAGAGTCACATACCACAATGTTCACTGCAGCTCTATTTACAATAGCCAGGACATGGAAGCAACCTAAGTGCCCATCGATAAATGAGTGGATAAAGAAGATGTGGCACATATATACAATGGAATATTACTCAGCCATAAAAAGAAATGAAATTGAGCTATTTGTAATGAGGTGGATGGACCTAGAGTCTGTCATACAGAGTGAAGTAAGTCAGAAAGAGAAAAACAAATACCGTATGCTAACACATATATATGGAATCTAAAACAAAACCAAAAATGGTCATGAGGAACCTAGGGGCAAGACGAGAATAAAGACACAGACCTACTAGAGAATGGACTTGAGGATATGGGGAGGGGGAAGGGTAAGCTGGCCCAAAGTGAGAGAGTGGCATGGACATATATACACTACCAAATGTAAAATAGATAGCTAGTGGGAAGCAGCTGCATAGCGCAGGGAGATCAGCTTGGTGCTTTGGGACCACCTAGAGGGGTGGGATAGGGAGGGTGGGAGGGAGGCACAAGAGGGAGGAGATATGGGGATATATGTATACGTATAGCTGATTCACATTGTTATAAAGCAGAAAGTAACACACCCTTGTAAAGCAATTATACTCCAATAAAGATGTTAAAAAAAAAAAAAAGCAGTTCTTCTGGATGTGAGCAAAAAAGACTGCTTTGACATTAGGGCAAAAGCTGTTAATAGTGTTACATCCCATTTAAACTTGTATGTTTTAAAAATGTTAAGAAAACAGTTTTAAAAATGTTAAGAAAACAGTTCTAATAATTCTTTATATTTAGGTAAGGAAAAATGAAATGAGAAGTATAACAGATCTTTTTTTTTTACTTTCTTTAGTGTTTTCTATAACTTCTAAAACCTCATTCATTACATTTGACAACAACTCTTTTTCATATGTTAGGAGTTAATTTCTCCATGCTTCTCAGATTCTCAGTTTCTGACAGTTCAGATATTATTTTCTGCTTTCACCCTTTGCCTTTGGAAACAACTGTATGGAAATAACGTCTATAGAGTATTATTGTGCTGTAGTCACATGTCCTTTTCTCTCCATGTTGATAATTTACCAATGACAAGGATATAATTACTAGACCAATATTCTTTTGTCTGACAAGAGGTTAGTACAGAATCAGATGAGGATCACCTGGCTCCTGGTCATTTCAAGACTACAGAATCTAATGCAAATTAGAGAGATTCAATTAATGAAAATAAATCTGAGTTAAACATTGACTTGAGGTTATTCCAGAGTCCTAACATCATCCCTGGCCTCTCGTTCAGAGAAACAAATTCCCTAATATTGTAATTTCTGTACTGAAGGATTATCCACATATATTTGAATTTCCAGAGACGTGTCCTGAGAGAAGAATATCCTGGCCCCTATGAACTATTTTCTTTGGTTTTGGTGGGCAACTGTGGGGCATTTCAGCTTTGCACTTTCCATTGGTAACATCTGCTTTTCTCATATGCTTTAGTTATATAGAAAAGATCACTAGAGGATGTCAAATGCCCTTATTCCTTTCCTGGATATTCTTTAAAGTATATTTTCAAACTTCCCCACTAATTAAATTCTTCCTTTTCCTTTTCCTGTTTAAAAACTTCATTGTGTTATGCAAAATGGAGGCCTTGATTTCAGGGAAATGGAATACATTATCATTTACTCCTTGAATTGTCAAAATAGGAAGTGATTCCACCAAATAAGAAAAGAAATATGTATAAAATCTGTACTTTTTTTGAAAATGTAGTCAGCAAAGTTCAGCGTGAAGTAGAGGTTGGAGGTTGTGGAGAGGTGGGAAAGACACGAGAACATACTAGCCTATTACTTATATGGAGATGCTTGGTCTTTGTCTGCCAATTTTAAAAATTATGATCTATGCTGTTTCAGTTGAAGAAAACAACCTAAATGTTTTGTTATCTGTTTTGTGGTCTATTAAATCCATTTACAGTGGAAATGTATCCAAAACCTCCTAAAGTTGGGCCTGATCACTTTTGCCTTCCACATCTGCTGCCTAGGTTACTAACTACTGTTCTGAATGGGTTTCCATAATCATCCAACTTTAGGATGTCATCTGTATTTTTCTCCAAATAGTCTAAAGACTCACCATCACTGTTCATAACAGTATCTCCTTATCAGCCATTTTAAAAGAAAGATTAGCCATTAAAATGCCATTCTAAATTTAAGTGTTAAGTTTCAGGATCTGAATAATAATTCTTCTCACGTTTGAACAAGTGTTCTTTAGAAGGAAATCAACCACACATCAATCAGAATATGCCTAAAGGGCAACATACTTAAATTTACCTTTAAGAAACAGAATTGACATGATATAAGTTTAATACCAGATTGCATTTCAGCCCAAATGATAATATTAGTAATTAGTAAAAGCCAAGTGGAGTTTATATTGCTATATGATACATAGACCATATCTTATATTTAAAATTACAATTTCTGGTTGGAAAACTAGCTGAGTCTCCAAACATGCCATCACTCAAAGTTATTCATAATAGTTTTTCTAGATTTTCTTGCCCTAATGATTTGCTTCTAAATTACTCTACTTTGATTTTTATTATTCTAAATCCCATTTTTTACTAAAGTTTTAACTTATATTATTTCTAGCAATAATAACAGCCAATGTCTTTTAGAACTTACTATTTGCCAAACTGTGATCATTTAGAACTTTACATGGATCATCTCATTTAAGAATCACTAAAATCCTATACAACAAGCAATATCATTATTTCCATTTTACATTTCAGAAAAACTGAAATACAGAGAAGTAATTTACATAAAGTTATACAGACAGTGGTGAGCCTACGATCAAACCCACACCAGCAGTCTTATCCATGATCACATCAGTTGCCAAATAAGTAGTAGGGTTCATATTTAACAAACTTAATTTTAAAGTGGAAGGCATTCTTGTTCATGTTTTTGATAAATATCTTAGGAAAATCATTATTTAAGTTTGAGAGTAAAATTTTAGAAGGTTTGAAGTCATTGTGAGCTGCTTCTCATTTTTTTGTCAACAAATTTGTGAAAAAAATTTAATGGATAAAAAAGTAAACAAGTGACCATTATTCTTAGGAGCTAGTTAAAAATAATTATACATACATGAGTGGGGCAGGGAGTGTCTATGGAAACTCCCTATACTTTCCATTCCACTTTGCTATGAATCTAAAACTGTCTAAAAATCAAGTGCATTAAATAGCTGCATGTTTGAATTGTGACTAAAAATATTTGAGAGGAAACTCTTCTTTAAGTGCTTTGCAGTCCTTTCCCCTGAATTGCCCCTAAGGGTAGAGGAGAGTGAATGTTTATCTCAGGAGTTTAGTGTTATATTAACCTGGGTCCAATTAGAAAAGAGAAATCACATAATAATTTGAATAGGGAAAGTTTAATATAAAGAGTAATTAACTATAACAGTGGATTGGAGTAATGAGAGATTGGTTAAGAAGATACCTCTAAGAAATATAGCAATGGCAGGTATAAGGAGCAAACACTACCCACAGGGCTAAGATAGAGTACCCAAAGTGTTCAAGGAGAGGCCTTCAGGGCTGAGATCCAGATGTTGGAGAGGGCCCATCTGTGGCTCACTGAATGGCAGAGAATTACTGTGGTGCCATGCCAGTGAGACTTGCTGGAAACTAGCCCTTGGAAATTTACTGAAATCTGCTCTCTGGGGTGCTAGGGAGAGTTGTTCATGGGAGGTGTCCTACCAGAAGCACTCTGCTACAAAATCACCCCTAGAGGGTGCCAAGGAAAGCTGCTGGCTGCTGTGCACTGCAGCAGCCAAACACTGAAGTTGGATGTGCTTCAGAAGCCAGGCACAGAGTAAGCAACCAGCACCACAAAAACCGGGCCCTGAGGAAGCTGCACACATTGCAGGAACTTCGCAAATAAGCCCCCAGAACCAGGAAGAAAAACCCTTTCCTTCTTCGATATCTCTGTAACACTCTCTGCTGAAAAGACTTAACATGTTATCTGCTGGCAAAGGAAAAGTACTTAAAAGACCCAGATCTGTTTTTATGGAACAGGCAGTGAAGGGTGAATTTGCTGTAGAGAAGAAATACGTTAATACGTGGCACAGATGGCATAACCAAAATGGCTGCTTTAAGAGGGCAATATTTTTGGAAGTCTGATCAGAAGTGAATTGTGAGGAGAAACTCTTTGGATGAGCTTGCTTTTCTCTTCTGCAGATTCTAAAGTGACAGATGACTATGCTCCCTTGGCATGTTGCTGGGCTAGCTTTCCTCCCTGCTGCTTCATATAAGCTGCATGGTTTGCTCTGTTTTTCAGTAACTAGCTTCTGTCATGCATCTAACTCTCAGTATTTTCAACTCTTACCTGTTTTAATCTAACTCCCAACTTGCTTTCTCCCCAGTCATCCATGTCTTGTTCCAACATCCGTTCTGGTGGCCTTTGTAGAAGATGAAGTGCTTCTTTCACTCACCCACAGGTACTGCACCCTAAGCTCAGCAAAGTGACAAAACACTAAGGAGTGTGTGGATACACTTGTTTATGTACCACTTTTTAGCCAATTCCATACAAAATTTCATATATGGCATAATGGGCATTATGCCATATATGAAATGGCATAATGCCCACCTATGAATTGGTCCGACTAATACACTGATTTGGAGATGTGGGGGTGATGGTGTAGAAGTAGCTATGTTCTGAGATTATGATCTAAATTGCTGGAAAAAACTTAGAATCTCTCAGTTTGTTCCATCAGACTTATACTTAGCCTATTTTAAATTTTGACTCAATCCTGCCTGTAGTTATCTGTAGGGCCTCCCTCCCCCTGATGTGATTTGATTTATTAGTTTTTATAAATTATAAATATAGTGCATGGCTGTTAGCACAGTTCAAAAATTTTTAAAAGCATGGCAAAAAAGAAAAATGTAGTAATTTTCCACCCTTCACCAATCATATCAGTTTGATGTGTATCATGCCAAATACTTTTCTATGGTCTTACAAACATGTATTATATGTGCCTGTATGTATATATATAATATACACTATATTTTTAATGTTTTTATAAAAATGGGTATCGTAGACATTCCATAAGGACCACACAAGCAGAAGTGACTTATTTTTTAAATAGCTTCATGATATTGTGAATACCAGCTTCCTCCTGATGATAATTAGGCTGTCTCTAAATTATTGTAACTACAACCAAATTATATTAGGACATTTTGAAACTAATGCTTTTAAATTTTAATATGCATAATATATATATATATATATATATATATATATATATATATATAATACTAAAAATGGCTGAGTGCCATAAAAGGCTAAGCTCCTGTTTCAGGAAAAATTTATGACAAAAGGGTTTTAAAAGATGACTTTTCCTACAAGATTGCTGCCTTCCTACATTTATTCTTATTTCTACTTTGTTGAGGAGTATTTTAAAATTTTATTAAAAGTCCTTCTGAAATCAGAAACTCAGGATGCTTATTCCCTATCAATCATTATTTATCAAAAATAATGTTAGAAAACATTTTCAGGATTTTGTTCTTTAAAAAGTCATGTTGAAAATGGCTTAATGTTTTGTGAATGAGTATACTGGAAATTCAATAATTTTTTTGATTCATAAATTTTTTAATTTTTAAATATCAACCCACTAATTTACTAGTTTTATTAATGCTGCTAGTAGAGGAGAAAGAAAAACCTGAAGAGAAATTGGATTTACAGGAATAAAAATGTAGAATATTAAGTAGTTCAGTAACATTTAGCCCATAATTTTCTAAGTGGTTCTTCATATTTTATTTCACCATATGACATGTATTCAATTTGGACAAATGTGGCAGATGATACATTTACACCTACTGCAAAATTACCCAGTAGTGATATATAAGTCAGCAGACTTCATAATATTAGTAACTTTGTATTATTTGTATGAATTAGCTTGTGCTTCTCTTCCTAAGTATCCTGGTTTTTCTATGACTGAGGCTCAGTTTATAGATACCCTTTTTTTAAAATTAATTAATTAATTTTTACTGAAGTATAGTTGATTTACAAAGTTGTGTTAGTTTCAGGTGTACAGCAAAGTGATTCAGTTATACACACATATTTATCTATTTTTCCTTCAGATTCTTTTCCCTTAGTCACCATTTATTTCTTAATTGATCATTTAATCAGAATTTAAGCTATTGGTCCTGGTCATTCATGTGTTATTTCAGTGCCTGTAAATAATGCTGTGTTATTTGTTTCCTTGTTTGATTATATTGATTCAAGGCACTTAGGCTTAAATTAAATTAGGAGAGACATATTTGGACTGATATAAATGGACTAGACATTTATATATGCATACTGGCTAACTATACTTGTAACATCTATTTATTTCTGTATTTGGCCTAGAATGTGGAAACAGATATAGCAGTAATGATCCCAAATGTTTTTAAATGTTGGATTATTTTAAAGCAGCATCTGGGTAACCTGAAGGAGAAAATGACTGACACAGTCCACATTTTAACTAATGTATTTAACAAAAATTAAAAGGACATACTATTTAAATCCCACATTTTTTGTCAAAGACATTTAATTTTGTTTTTGTGAACATCCTTTAAAAATAAATGTTTTCAAAAAATGAAGAAAAAGCATTATAAAAGATGGCAATTTCACCAGTGGTTAAAACTATAGCAAGCAAAATTTGGATATGGACTAAAGTTTTACTCAGAATTTTTTTTTTTTAACGAAATGTTCTCCCTTAAATTTGACGGGGGGGGGGAGGGTAAGGGTATATAGTTTTATAGAACAAACACATTAGCAAATCATTTTCAATATTAAAAAACTCAATATACCAATAATAAATTTTTAAAAATCCCAACTATATTTTAAATTTCTGCTACTTGTTTCCAATATTTATTTGAAAAAAGTGATTTTTCAATGTAATTCTGCTGTTTATGATCATCCAAAAAACATTTATGAATATTTTTTGTATACTAAATACTATGGGCTATATGTTTACAGCACTCAAGCTAGATTTACTTTCTGCTTGGAGGCAGTGAGTGAAAATTTCAATTCAAGATTATTCAAAGCTCAACAAAATATTTCTTGATTTATAAAGCATCACTATCCTATTCTCCTAGTAATCAGTTTCTATCCTGTTCAAATACTGTAATCTCAACTTGCAGTTTCAGCATGTAAAAATTTTGGAGCACTTATGGTCAAAATGGCAGTGTTAGCTGATGTTGGAAAGCACACTTCTTCAGTATAAATACATAGAATTACAGTAAAACTATTAAAATGCCAAAGCTATGTAAAATTACATAGCTGAGTTTCAAAAGAAGAAAGTTAAATCTACAAGTACTGGAAACCACACAGAAACGAGCAGTGATAGGAGGGTACTGGAGCTATGTGGCCCACAAAGGTGAATGCTTTAGAGGCTGGGGCTTTAATGGCAACAGAACAGCAGGATTCAAGGTTGTAGATCATGTACAGGAGAGACTAGTCCTCAGCACTTTGTATAAAATCAGAGGCTGCAAACATACAGTCCAATTGGAAACACTCTTCCTTCTTATTCAAGGAAAGGATGTAGATTATAGTCATTCATCCTGGACCATGCATGGAAATGCAGTCACAAAGCCTCGAACCTTTATGATCCTTGTGGAAACTCTGAGCCAAGAAACTAATGTGAAATCTCTCTGAAACCAGTGAATAGTGTAACTTTCAACAGAGGCAACAACAAAATTGTCCCCTCGAAAATGTCTCTTTAATAAAAGTCACATGCAGTATCCCTACAGAAGACAATTAGATTACCACAGGGACTTGTTTTCCACTTGTGAATGGAAAACCCCTATGGGACTTGCCCTCTTGACAAAAACAACTAGAAAATAGGAAAAATATATGAAAAAAACCTGTTTTCAAATATTGGTTATCAGACAGCACAGGACCATGATTCCTGATAGGAGGAAAGCAAATGAGATGAGCTCTATGGCTGCCCTCAGCTTTCTACCTAGTGGCAGAAAGAGGAGGGTCCTAACAGGTTAATGGGTTGAAGGGATCAAGACCAGAGATCAGAAAGCCAAGGTGGCTAGAATATGCTGGGAAGATTTACAGAGAAGAGGTTGCTATGCATAGAAAGTGCTGTGGAAATCTGTAAATAAGTCCCCTTGAGTTTTTGGCCAAACACAAATCTGTGCATATAAAGTTGGAACTTTATTGGTGAGGTAAAGAAAAACTATCAGGGAAGGAAAAATTTATGGAGAACTGTATGGTGAACAACTTTCAGAACTTACACAGGGCAAGGAATTATTTGAGTTCCTACCAGCTAGAGTAGAGAGGTCTCATTGAGTAATCCCCAAAGGGTTATGCTGGTAGTGGGGGCTAAGCTAGCCCCAGAGTAAAGGTAATTCTAGACCCATTCTAAAAATTTAAAAACAACCCTGACATATGTCATGCTGATCTGAAGTAATCTAAATGCCTACAAGAACAAAGCCCAACATTCTTTAAAGGTATACCATGAAATTTAGCACTAAATAACATAAAATTCATAATACTTGACATCCAAAGAAGAAGTACTAGACAGTCAAAGAAAGCAGGAAAATGTAATCCTTAACCAGGAGAAACTTCGGTCAATAAAAGCAGACACAGGAATAGCAATGATTATGGAATTAGCATACATGACTTTAAAATAATTTTATACATACACATACACACATGTGTGTAGGTATTAAATGTACTGAATGATCTAAAGGAAAACAGGAATACAATGAGAGAAAGGAACTTATTAAAAATGAACAAAATGGAACTTTTAAAAATAAAACTTTTATAAGATGGAATCGCCTACAAATTAGACATTGTAGAAGAAAAGATTAAAGATTTTGAAGAGATAGCAATATAAATATTCTAAATGAAACACAGAGAAAAAGAGACTGATAATAAAAATAACAGAGTCTCAGTGACCCAAAGCAGCCTAACACACAGACATACATTCACAGACACACACACAATTAGAGTCCCAGAAGAAAAGGGGAACAGAAAAATATGTAAATAGTAGCAAAATACTTCCAAAATTGGTGAAAGCTAGACATCCACAAATCTAAGAAGCTCAAACAAACTCAAGCATGATAAACACCAAGAAAATTACACAAAGGCACATTATAAATTGTTGTAACTTAGTCATAAAGAGAAAATATTAAAGATAACCATAAGAAAAAAATAGTCACATTATGCACAGAGGAATTAAGGAAAGGATGACTGCATGATTCTCACCAGAAGCTAATTAAGCCAAGATACACTGAAATGACATATAAGTGCTAAAAAAGAAGGTACAGAATTTTATATCCAATGCTGTTTGTGATATACATTGTGATTGAATGTTAGTGTCCCCAAATTTATGTGTTGAAAATCTAATGCCCAAGGAAGTAAAAACTCTGGGAAGTGATTAGATCATGAGGGCAGAGCCCTCATGAATAGTATTAGTGCCCTTGTAAAAGAGGCCCCAGGGCTTCCCTGTTGGCGCAGTGGTTGAGATTCCGCCTGCCAATGCAGGGGACACAGGTTTGTGCCCCGGTCTGGGAAGATCCCACATGCCGTGGAGTGACTGGGCCTGTGAGCCATGGCTGCTGGGCCTGCACGTCCAGAGCCTGTGCTCCGCAACAGGAGAGGTCACAACAGTGAGAGGCTCGCGTACCGCAAAAAATAAATAAATAAATAAAGAGGTCCCAGAGAGAGCCTCACTTCTTCTACCTTTTGCAGACACAGAGAGAGAAGTCAGCAGTCTGCAAACTGGAAGAAGGCTATCATCAGAATTCTATCATGCTGGCACTCTAACCTTGAATTTCCAGCTTCCCAAACTGTGAGAAATAAATTTATGTTGTTTAAAAGACATCTGGCATGTTATTTTTTAAAATAGCAGCCCAAATGGACAAAGACATCCATATTTTTCATAATGAAGATAAAATAAAGACTTTTTAGACAAAATTAAAGTTTAGAAAATTCACTGACAGCTGAACTTCATTATAAAAATTGTTCTAGTAAGTTCTTCAAGCAGAAGGAAAATGATATGAGATGGAATCTAAGATCTACATAGAGATCTGTGTGTGCTCTAGGAATGGAAAACAGATAGGTGAATAGAAAAGCTATAATTTTCTTATTTTTAAATTCTTTTAAAGATATTTAGTTGTCCAAAGCATAACAGTGACAATGTTATGTGGGTTTTGTAACATTTGTAGAAGTAAAATATATGTAGAAGATAGTAAAATGACAACAATAGTGTAAAGAACAAAGGGAAATGGAAGTATATTACTGTAAGTTTCTTATATTTGAAGTGATATAATATCTGAAGATACACTATCACAAATTAAAGGTGTATTTTTATAACATTAGAGAAAATACTAAAAAATTATAGAAATAGACCTAATAATAAGCCATTGTGAAAATAAAAATGGAGTACTAATAAAATACTCAACCCAAAATAAAGATAAGACAAAAAGACTAAGAACAGATGGGACAAATGGAAAATAAAGAGAAAGATGGTAGATTTAAACCATATTGATATTACATTAAATATAAATGGCCTAAATACTCCATGAGACAAATAACACAGCACAAGGGAAATTAGAAAAAGTTTTGAATTGAATGAAAATGAAATTACATTTCATATATATATATGTCAATGAGACAAAACTAAAACAGTGATTTGAGGAAAATGTATAGTTTTAAATGACTATTAAAAAGAAGCAATGTCTAAAAATTATTTATTTAAATTTGCATGTAGAAATCACAAAGAGAAGAACAACTTAAATCCTAGGTAAAAAGAAAGAAAATAATAAAAATGGATTTAAAAATCAAAGAAATTAACATCAGAAAAACAATAGAGAAAAATCAATGAACCTCAAACCTGTTTTTTTCCCAAAATAATCAATGAAATTGATGTCTCTACCTATATTGATCAAGAAAAAACTGAAAGGAACTAAAGTGACAATATCAGAAATAAAAATAGGAACATCACCAGAGACTCTACAGACCTTAAAAGGATAAAAAGCTAATATTACAAACAACTCTATGTCAATAAATTAACAGTATAGATTATATGGGCAATTTCCTTGAAGATCATAACTGACCAAAACTAATTCAAGAAGAAATAGAAACCCTAAATACCTTTATTCAATTAAAGAAACTAAATATTTTAACCAGGCCAAAATAGCATCATGGATGAATTCTATCAAACATTTAAGGAAGAAATAATACCAATCTTACACAAAGTCTTTCTGAAAATAAAGGAAGAGGGGCTACTTCAAAACTCATTTTACAACTTTAATATTACCTTGAAAGCAAAACAGACAAAAACATCACAGGGAAAGAAAACTAAAGATGATTAACCTTCATGAACATATATTCAAAATCTGTAACAAATATTGTCAAATTGAATGCAGCAATTTACACAACTTAAAAAATGGAAAATACATCATGGCAAAGTGAAATGTATTCTAGTAATGCAGAGTTGACTTATCATTCAAAAACTAATGTAACCAAACAAAAGAGAAAATCCGTATGTTATCTCAGTGAATGCAGAGAAAGAATTTGTCAAAATTCAACACCTATTCATGATTTAAAAAAACAAACTAGAAATAGAAGGAAACTTCTACAATATGATGAAGGACGTATATCTATTTATCAATCTATTTATCTATCCATCCATCCATCCTACAACTAACATAATAGAAGACAGGATGCTTTCCCCATTATATCAGAAACAAAACAAAGATACCCACTCTCATCATTTCTACTTAACATTGTACTGAAGGTCCAAACAAGCCTGTGTGATAAAGCCACAAAAACAAAAAAAAAATAAAAAAGAAAGAAAGAAAAGAAAAAGAAAAGGAATATGTGACACAGACTGGAAAGGAAGAGTAAAACTATCTTTATTCTTAGACAACATGGTACTGTATATTGAAAATTCTAAGGAATTTACAAGAATCTTTTAGATCTAATAGGTGAGTTTAGCAAGTTTGCAGGATACAAAATCAATACCAAAAAACCAATTATATTTATATATAAGAGTGATGAACAATTGAAAAATAAAATAAGATTTACTGTAGCATTTAAAATAGCATGTAAAATCATGAAATACATAGGGATAAATGGTATAAAATGTGTTTGAGACATGTACATTGAAAACTGTAAAATACTAATGAGAGAAATTAAGACCCTAATTAAAATTGGAGAGAGATATATCTTATTCATGGATTGGAAAACTCAATATTGTTAAGATTATAATTCTCCCCAAAGTGATCAATAGATTTAAAATAACCCCAATCAAAACTTCATTGGTCTTTTTGTAGAAATTGACACGCTTATTAAAAAATTTTTATGGGGCTTCCCTGGTGGCGCAGTGGTTGAGAGTCTGCCTGCCGATGCAGGGGACATGGCTTTGTGCCCTGGTCCGGGAAGATCCCACATGCCACGGAGCGGCTGGGCCCATGAGCCATGGTTGCTGAGCCTGCATGTCCAGAACCTGTGCTCTGCAACGGGAGAGGCCACAACAGTGAGAGGCCCGCGTACCGCAAAAAAAAAAAAATTTTGTATGGAAATGCAAGGACTTTTGAAAAAGGTGGACAATTTGGGCAACTTAGGATACTTGATTTTGAACTACAGTAATTAAAATAATGTGGTATTGGCATAACTATAGTTATATAGGAAAAGGATTAGAATCAATAGTCAAAATATAAAACACACACACATATTTATTTGATTTTTGGCAAAGATGGCAAAGTAATTCCATGAGGAAAAGGTAGTCTTTTCAAAAATGGTGCTGGCATTTGAGCTTAACACTTATCTCTTAACACACAAACAAGTTAAGTTAAAATGATATACAGACCTATATGTAAAAGTTAAGCTACAAGTCATTTAGAAGAAAACACAGGAGAGAATCATTATGACCTTGTGTTAGGCAAAGATTCTTGGATAGGATATAAAAAGAATGACCTGTAAGAGAAAAGAATCAATTAACTGGACTTTATTAAAATTTAAAACTTTTGCTCTTACAAAGACAGCTTTAAGAAAATGGAAGAAAATATTTATAAAACATATACATATCAAAAGACTTGTGTCCAGACATATACAAAGCTTACAACTCATCAGTAAGAAGAGAACCAATGTAATTAAAATATGGGCAAAAGTTCTGAGGAGACTTTCCAAAAGAGGATATATAACTGATGAGTAAGCAACTAAACAGATGCTCCATATTATTGGTCATCAGAGAAATGGAGATTAAAACCACAATAAGATACACTACACCCCCATCAGAATGTTAAAATTAAAAAGACTGACAATGTTATTCTGGCCTGAAAAGTGGCAAAGGTGCCCAACTGAAACATTCATACATTGCTGGTAGGAATGGAAAATGGCACAACCACTGTGAACAGCTCGGCAATCTTTTACAAAGCTAAACAGATGTTTGTTACGTTACCCAGAAATTTCACTCCTATGTATTTATTCAAGAGAGATAAAAATATACATCCACGGACATATATGTATAAAGATGAACACAGATGTTCATAGAAGATAAAAGGTAAAAAACAAACCAGCAGCAAACCAAATATTCAACAAGTGATGAATGAACAAAATGTTGTACCCATACAATGGAATATCGGTAACAAAAGGAATGAACTTGATACACATAAAATATAGATAAATCTCAAAAGCACTACTGCTTTGTAAAAGAAGCCAGAAACAAAAAAGTACACACTGTGTGGTTCTCCTCATCTGACATTCTAGAAAAAGACATAACTAGTTCATAAGGACAGAAAGCATACAACAGAAGGAAGGACCTACAAAAACAAACACAAAACAATTAAGAAAATGGGAATAGGAACATATATATTGAAAATTACTTTCAATGTAAATGTATTAAATGTTCCAACCAAAAGACATAGACTGGCTGAATGGATACAAATACAAGACCCATATATTTACTGTCTACAAGAGACCCACTTCAGACCTAGGGACACAAGCAGACTGAAAGTGAGGGAATGGAAAAAGATATTCCATGCAAATGGAAATCAAAAGAAAGCTGGAGTAGCAATTCTTATATCAGACAAAATAGATTTTAAAATAAAGACTATTACAAGACACAAAGAAGGACACTACATAATGATCAAGGGATTAATCCAAGAAGAAGACATAACAATGGTAAATATTTATGCACCCAAAATAGGAGCACCTAAATACATAAGGCAAATGCTAACAGCCATAAAAGGGGAAATCGACAGTAACACAGTCATAACAGGGGATTTTAACACCCCACTTTCACCAATGGACAGATCATCCAAAATGTAAATAAATAAGGAAACACAAGCTTTAAATGATACATTAAACAAGATGGACTTAATTGATACTTATAGGACATTCCATTCAAAAACAACAGAATACACTTTCTTCTCAAGTGCTCATGGAACATTTTCCAGGATAGACCATCTCTTCAGTCACAAATCAAGTCTTGATAAAGTTAAGAAATTTGAAAACGTATCAAGTATTTTTCTGACCACAGTGCTGTGAGACTAGATATCAACAACATGAAAAAATCTGTAAAAATACAAACACATGGAGGGTAAACCATACACTACTGAATAACCAAGAGATCGAAGAAATTAAAGAGGAAATCAAAAAATACCTAGAAACAAATGACAATGAAAACATGACGACCCAAAACCTATGGGATGCAGCAAAAGCAGTTCTAAGAGGGAAGTTTATAGCAATACAGTGCTACCTTACAAAACAAGAAACATCTCAAATAAACAACCTAACCTTACACCTAAAGCAATTAGAGAAAGAAGAACAAAATAACCCAAAGTTAGCAGAAGGAAAGAAATCATAAAGATCAGGTCAGAAATAAAGGAAAAAGAAATGAAGGAAACGATAGCAAATATCAATAACACTAAAAGCTGGTTCTTTGAGAAGATAAACAAAATTGATAAACCATCAGCCAGAAACATCAAGAAAAAAAGGGAGACGACTCAAATCAACAGAAATAGAAGTGAAAAAGGAGAAGTAACAAGTGACACTGCAGAAATACAAAGATCATAGAGATTACTAAGAGCAACTTTATGCCAATAAAATGGACAACCTGGAAGAAATGGACAAATTCTTAGAAAGGTATAACCTTCCACTGAACCAGGAAGAAATAGAAAATATGAACAGACCAATCACAAGTAAAGAAATTGAAACTGTGATTAAAAATCTTCCAACAAACAAAAGCCCAGGACCAGATGGCTTCACAGGCAAATTCTATCAAACACTTAGAGAAGAGCTAACATCTAGCCTTCTCAAATTCTTCCAAAATATAGCAGAGGGAAGAACACTCCCAAACTCATTCTACAAGGCCAACATCACCCTGATACCAAAACCAGATAAAGATGTCACAAAGAAAGAAAACTACAGGCCAATATCACTGATGAACATAGCTGCACAAATCCTCAACAAAATACTAGCAAACAGAATCCAACAGTACATTAAAACGATCATACACCATGATCAAGTGGGGTTTATCAAGGAACGCAGGATTCTTCAATATATGCAAATTAATCAGTGTGATAAACCATATTAACAAATTGAAGGAGAAAATCCATATGATCATCTCAATAGATGCAGAAAAAGCTTTCAACAAAATTCAACACCTATTTATGATAAAAGCTGTCCAGAAAGTAGGCATAGAGGGAACTTATCTGAACAAAATAAAGTCCATATATGACAAACCTACAGCCAATATGGTTCTCAATGTTGAAAAACTGAAACCCTTTCCTCTAAGATCAGGAACAAGACAAAGTTGCCCACTCTCACCACTCTTATTCAACAGTTTTGGAAGTATTACCCACAGCAATCAGAGAAGAAAAAGAAAAAAAAAAATCAATCCAAACTAGAAAAGAAGAAGTAAAGCTGTCACTGTTTGCAGATGACATGATACTATACATGGAGAATCCTAAAGATGCTACCAGAAAACTACTAGAGCTAATCAATGCATTTGGTAGAGTAGCAGGATACAAAATTAATGCACAGAAATCTCTTGCATTCCTAATCACGAATGATGAAAAATCTGAAAGAGAAATTAAGGAAACACTCCCATTTACCACTGAAACAAAAGAATAAAATACCTAGGAATAAACGTACCTAAGGAGACAAAAGACCTGTATGCAGAAAACTATAAGACACTGATGAAAGAAATTAAAGATGATACCAACAGATGGAGAGATATACCATGTTCTTGAATTGGAAAAATCAACATTGGGAAAATGACTATACAACCTAAAGCAATCTACAGATTCAATGCAATCCCTATCAAACTACCAATGGCATTTTTCACAAAACTAGAACAAAAAATTTCACAATTTGTATGGAAACACAAAAGACCCCGAATAGCCAAAGCAATCTTGAGAAAGAAAAACAGAGCTGGAGGAATCAGGCTCCTGGACTTCAGACTATACTACAAAGCTACAGTAATCAAGACAGTATGGTACTGGCACAAAAACAGAAATATAGATCAATGCAAGAGGGTAGAAAGCCCAGAGGTAAACCCACACACATATGGTCACCTCATTTTTGATAAAGGAGGCAAGAATATACAATGGAGAAAAGACAGCCTCTACAATAAGTGGTGCTGGGAAAATGGGACAGCTACATGTAAAAGAATGAAATTAGAACACTCCCTAACACCATACACAAAAATAAACTCAAAATGTACTAAAGACCTAAATGTAAGGCCAGACACTGTAAAACTCTTAGAAGAAACACAGGCAGAACACTCTATGACATCAATCACAGCAAAATCCTTTTTGACCCACCACCTAGAGAAATGGAAATAAAAACAAAAATCAACAAATGGGACCTAATGAAACTAAAAAGCTTTTGCACAGCAAAGGAAACTATAAACAAGACGAAAAGACAACCCTCAGAGTGGGAGAAAGTATTTGCAAGTGAAGCAACTGAGAAAGGATTAAGCTCCAAAATTTGAAAGCAGCTCATGCAGCTCCATATGAAAAAAACAAAGAACCCAATCCAAAAATGGGCAGAAGACCTAAACAGGCATTTCTCCAAAGAAGATATACAGATTGCAACAAGCACATGAAAGGATGCTCAACATCACTCATCATTAGAGAAATGCAAATCAAAACTACAATGAAGTATCACCTCACACCAGTCAGAATGGACATCATGAAAAAATCTACAAACAATAAATGCTGGAGAGCATGTGCATAAAAGGGAACCCTCTTGCACTGTTGGTGGGAATGTAAATTGATACAGCTACTATGGAGAACAGTATGGAGGTTCCTTAAAAAACTAAAAATAGAGCTACCATACGACCCAGCAATCCCTATTGGGCATATACCCTGAGAAAACCAAAATTCAAAAAGAGTCATGTACCACAATGTTCATTGCCACTCTATTTACAATAACCAGGACATGGAAGCAACCTAAGTGTCCATCACTAGATAAATGGATAAAGAAAATGTGGCACATCTATACAATGGAATATTACTTAGCCATAAAAAGCAATGAAATTGAGTTATTTGTAGTGAGGTGCATGGACCTTGAGTCTGTCATACAGAGTGAAGTAAGTCAGAAAGAGAAAAATAAATACCGTATGCTAACACATATATACGGAATTTAAAAAAATGGTTCTGATGATCCTAGGGACAGGGCAGGAATAAAGATGCAGAGGTACGGAATGGACTTGAGGACACGGGGAGGGGGAAGTGTAAGCTGGGATGAAGTGAGAGAGTGGCATGGATTCATATATACTGCCAAATGTAAAATATATAACTAGTGTGAAGCAGCCACATAGCACAGGGAGATCAGCTTGGTGATTTGTGACCACCTAGAGGAGTTAGATAGGGAGGGTGGGAGGGATATGCAAAAGGGAGGAGATATGGGGATATGTATATGTATAGCTGATTCACTTTGTTATAAAGCAGAAACTAACACACCATTGTAAAGCAATTATACTCCAATAAAGATGTTTAAAAAAAAAAAAGAAATCAAATGCCATGAAACATAGTCAATAGATGCAGGACACATGGTAAATCACATCCAGCTCCAAATAAAAAGTAGGGGTTTGGACTGTTTTATATGTATGTGTGTATGTGTGTGTGTATACATACATACATATATATATATATATATATATATATATATATATATATATATATATATATATATATACATACACCAAATCTTCTGTCAGCTTTATTTGAGCAAATACATGTATTTTAGGGTCTTTTGGAAACCTCTTGAAAAATAAATCTGCTTATGATATAGACTCTGCTATGGAGCTGTTTCAAGCATAACTAATAATATGTTTTCATGCCATCAGTGCATTCTGGCAAGGCAGATGCACAGCCACTTGATGAACAAATACTAATTAGGAAAACTTTATGTGCAGCATACTCTGGTAATTTCGAATTCTAAAAAAATTTATATGGCCTTTGCTCTCAAGCAGTCTTCAAGTTCAGTTAAAAAGACCAGATTAAAAAAGAATAACACCAAAGATACACTTTGCATACAAAATACATGGGATGTACATGTGACAATACAGTTGTAGAAATTCAGAAAAAGAGAGAGCCCCAGATCACTGGTTGCCAGTGTGTGGGCAATGTTTCCTGGTTGTTCACTGATGATTTTAGCTGTTACACAAATGAACTTCAAACCAAGGAGGTTATTCCTTCGTGCAGTTCTCTTCTAATCCTCTGACAATTATGTCAAGAAGAAAGTCTAAATTTGGTGCTATCACATCCTTAATGCCTCCCTAATATTTACTAACCTCTCTCTCTCTTACAACCAGAAAGCAGAATCAGGATCAGTGCCTTTAGGAAAAAATAGCATCTAGCAAAAAAAAAAAAAAAAAAAAAAAAAAAAAATTAGTTTTCCATTTATTCTCTTTATAGTTATCTTTTATTTATGATCAGTAATTATTTTCCATTTACTGAATTAGTATCTTGTGTGTAAAACTTCTAATATTGTCTACTTCCCCTTCCTTTACATTATTCTGAAAATCTGTGAGGACACAAACCACAGCAGAATTATATAAAAACAACAAAACCAAAAGCAAAAAATCTGTTTCAGCAACTTTTTAAAAAAGATAGACATTATTTGCAAGATTTAAAATCTAAAACTTTAGTATTGTCCAAGCTTTTGGAGACCATTTTTGTGAAAATGAAGCAAAATGGAATATACTCACTCATACATAACAGACAATACTTCAACAAAAAGAACTTTTCAACTTCTGCTTTAAAATTACTGACTGTACTGATTTGTGTCTGACTCATTGCTGATATTTTGAATTTAGGAAGTTGCACTCCTTTTGAAATACTAGCAAAAGGTCAGTCTTAATCCTTGGGGGATTCTGATGTCAGTAGGGTTAAAGGTCCTAAAATTCAGGTTTTCATATTAAAGGTATCCAAAATGTAAGGAAAAGAACTGAATGCAACAGAGTTAATAAATAATATTAAAAAGCGACGTTACTAACACATTTGCTACCTATTGAGAATAGATTACTTTTTTAAAATGTTTTAATTTTTAATATAATAGAAGCTCATTATAACTGTAGTATTTATCTCACTTTTCTTTTTTTTCTGAGAAACTAGATTTTAAAACCTAGTATATTATCACATACAATACCTAATGATGCCTAATCAATATCTTTGGTAAAGAAGTGAGATTTTTTTCAAAAATTGATGAAAACTTTAAGGAAACTCAGTATTACCCGAAAGATAGCTTTATGCTTTTTCCCAGATTTATCTTAGTAACATTTCTTAAGCTAATCACCCATTTAATATTGATTAATATTGTGTTCTTTGATATCTATGCTCAAGTAGAAATTTTGGGAATTTTTCTGTATCAAATAGTTTAACCTTCAGTTACTATGTGAACTTGAGAAAACAACTTCTGATTTAGTAACTTTATTACAAATCTATTTGTAATTCCTAGGAATAATCTTTCCCTTTCTGATCTATTCTTTTTTTTTTTTTTTTTGCTGTACACGGGCCTCTCACTGTTGTGGCCTCTCCCGCCGCGGAGCACAGGCTCCGGACGCACAGGCTCAGCGGCCATGGCTCACAGGCCCAGCCGCTCCGCGGCATGTGGGATCCTCCCAGACCGGGGCACGAGCCCGTGTCCCCTGCACCGGCAGGCAGACCCTCAACCACTGCGCCACCAGGGAAGCCCTGATCTATTCTTATGATGAAGAGTTGGGAGGGAGGATTTCTTCCTCTGCTCCCTTTAATGTAGTCTTACTAACTTTTCTAATTTTTTCTGATGTTTCATTCAATCACTGTCCAAGAGAGAGACTCCCCTTTGTCCTATTTGTACTTTATAGTGACATTTTCCTGTAGAATTTTGTTCATTGATCTGTATCCAGTGACATAGAGATTTTGAGGTTATACATTTCAAGAAGAGAAAATAAAGCTTTCCCCCCACATCTCTAAATTACTTTAACTCTGAAATAAAAGCATTTTAGTGCACAAGCAAAAGAAAATTAGCTCATTTTAAATAGAATAGTCATTGATATGTTGCCTTGTGTAATATTGTGTTTAAAATTAATCAAGGGATAAGATTAAAGATTACTGACTACATAGGAGAAAATAATGCTAAGTTTAGTGACAAAATTATTCCTAATGATTGAGACTTACAGCAGTCATTAGGACAGCTTTTCCTCTCCCCACAGGATTTAGGTAACAACTGAATTAATTTATCACCTAAGAGCTAAACTGTTTGTGATAGAAGAACTGGCTGATACTATAGGAGGTGCCTGAAGATAAGATTAATAACAACAAAAAAACTTTCAAAGTCAAAATACTATATAGTAATTAATAGGATTTCAGTATGTTTGCTCACTTTCTTTGGACAATTTTCTTACAGAAAAAAATGCCCTTTAGACTAGGTTAAAAAACTATTTGAAATCAGTTTACTTTATTTTTTACTGAGCTTGATTTTCCTTTTTTAAAAAAAGCCTTCTTTCTTAGTTTAAGCTTTCTGTTCCTTTTTTCTCCTACATAGATGGGTCTCAGCTAAAAGACTATGTATTTGATTAAGCATGCTACCATTCAAGAAACCTTTCTTTGAAGAGGTAAGGGGCTTGAACAACACATTTTAGGGAAATAAAATTGCTATTTCAAATTGAAACAAAAATATTTATTTTACATTTTTACATAATATATAAAATAAATATATTTATTTAAATTAAAATAAAGTGCTTTGTTATTCAAATTTCTTACCACATTTTTCTCACACTCTTTAGAAAGTTTTGTCATGTCCTTGGATAGGTATTATTTGTTAGTTATTTAGGTGTGATACAGTAGTCTTCGCTGAGTGGAGAAGAAGAAGATGAGGAAGAACTCACAAAGGTTAGGGGACTACTTTTCAATTTCCAACTGAGGACAAATTGAGAGGAAACCTCTTTAAATAGTCAAATGACAGAGTTAGGTAGGGTATAAGCATGTCTACTAATAAGGATGTTCAAAATAAAATAAAAATGGTAAATTGTGCTTTATCTTTCCTAGAGGTTTTTTTTCTTTTGTTCTACATATGCGAGAACAAACATTATATACTCTTGTAGGTTTCCTTCTAGTCTGTCTATTAGTTTCATTATAGTTTAAAATACTTAGTAAACCTGTAAATATAAACAGGGAAGTAAATAAATCTAATTACATTAAACATATTTTTCTAAAATACATTACAATAGTTGAGCAAAAATATAACTATATTTTAAGACACATTTGAAAGCATTTTCATAATTAAGCAATCACACCTTACTTTTAGATTTTTGTATTTTGAACTATATTAAAGCAGGATGTGTTTGCATTAAAAATTTTTTAAAAAATAAAAGCATTTTCATGGTCTTTACACACCAAGTTGAACCCAATACTTAAGAAAACTAGCTTATGATTTGACCATTGTTTACAATTTGTTTTTCAGTGACATGTGTTTAGGTTTAAAGGGGGATTCCTTTATATGAAAATAAGTAAAACTATTGTAAAATATTTAGTACATAAACATATTTAGTGAACAAAAGTATTTTCTTATATAAACCCCTTTTGGTGAATATTTATGCATCCTAGTAAATATTAGCCATAAAGTTTTTTGTAATGCTATACTGTAAGAAAAATATTTTTGTTATTCTGTATTATTAAAAGTAACATTCAATTGTATAATGCATCTTGAAATTCATTTTAAAATGAAACACCACATGATGGCACTGTTTACTAAGAAATTGTTACAGCGTGCAAACCTCACAAGGGTCAGTGTCCTTTATAAGCAGCTGTATCCTTTTGTGTCTGTCAAACTCGCCATGTATTACAACTGTTAAAAATGTATACTAGATTCTTAAGAGTGGAAATGGTAAATGCTTTTTATTTTATAAATTGTTTTATGTATACAGAGCCTATGACAGCTCCTTTCATAAATATTAAAAACAGTTAGAAAATATTATTGAATTTGGTTTGCAGATTTATACCTTGTACAGTTGTTTACAGATGAAAAGCAACAGAAGGAAGTGAATAATAAACATGACCTAGATGTTAGAATTTTCTGCCAGTGTGTATTTTCAATATACACAACAGTGGTTGGTTGAATAATGGTAGAATGTTTTAAAATGAGAACCCAAAACATTTAAGCATGAATACAGTGGACTTATAGCTGCAGGTCACTGAAAACTGAAGGACAAGACTGAAGAAATGCTAATATAGAAACTCCCTTCTATTTTCCTATTGGCACTCTCCCTTTCCTTGCCAAAAATGCATCACTGAAGATGTCCTATATTGTTTAAATAATGAGTTCAACTATTGAGACCTTAAAATGCACATGTATTTGGAGAAATTTTCCACTTTGCTTTGTGTAGGACAGCCTATACCTCTATCCTATACAAAGCTGTGACTAAGTTGCTACCGGATTTGATGGTCTTGGGACACATAATGATACAAATAATGCTCTTCTGCATTTATATCATTTTATGCATTAAATTGATCCATAAAACCAGTTATGGTGAGCTAGATACATATTAACTCTATAAAAGGAGAATTTCTGTAAATAATATGAAATGATTCCCATGTGAAGGAATTAGAGCCCAGTTTCCTGGTGACTAATACATAAACTCCACCAGGTCAGGGATCTTCATCTGTTGGGTTCAGCAATGTAGCCAAATACCTACTGAGTGTTTGATGTAAAGCAGGTGCTCAATAACTATTTTTAATGTTTTGAACAAATAAATGTTTGAACTTCTAGCAAAGTAACCCAATTAAAAAGCTCTTTTGTTAAGGAATATAGTGAAAGATGGTATGACATTGAAATAAGATTTGGAAGAATGAATAAATAATTCATTTCAAAAGTTATAATTTCAATTTCTGGGTCTTCAATGAACAGAAAATGAAAGTTTCTTATAAAATTTTAAAAATCATGTAGTAGTTAGCTGAAATATTAATTCAATGATTATTGTATATAAAATAGAGATATATTGGCCACCTCCTTTATAAAGGCACATTACAAGGAGTATATAATTATTTGGAATATATTTTCCCCACAAAGAAATAAAGAACAATACAAGGTCACAATACAAGGTAGGGATGAAGGACCAGGGAATTTTGAACATTAATATGACCTGAATTGTGTCCTCTGGCTGGATCTTGAGGATTCTGATGCCTTTATCTGGGTATCATTGCAACGATGACAATGGTAAGTGCTAGGATGATATTTGGGGGTTAACTAATGGAAACGTATTGATTAGGTAACTTTGATCATTTGCCTTCAATCATTTATTCCATTTTGTTTAGGTAGCTTCCTGTTTGCTGTTACTTTTTTTTTTTTCTTTGACTGATGACAAAAATCCTCTCAGTAATGAATCCCATCGCATTGGGTGGGACATATGGAAGATTTTTGCAAGTGAGTGGAGACAACAAATTGTAGCTCTCCAGTCTCTGGCCTGATAGCGTTAGACAGGAAGAAGGCACACACTCCCCCTGCTTTCCTTTCCAGTCATGTTTTCTTCCTCCTCACTTTGGCCTCTGTTGACGCCCTGCACTCTTCCACCACCTCAAACTTGCCCTCACATTCTCCCTTCTTAGTTATAAATGGCAGCTTCATTCAAAAGTATTTACACCTTAACAGGTAGGAGTTTCAAAAGCAAAGGAATAAAATTCTTGTGTGATGCAGTGACATCTACTGCCGAAGAACAGACTCTGGGGCAGATTTTCTGGACCTGAACTTGTGTGACTTTAGGCAAATTACTTAATTTCTTTGGGCCTCAGTTTCCTCATGTGCAAAATAGTATCCACCTGTTGAAAGGATTAAATGACTTGCATAGGTAAAGCTTTTAGCACAGTGCCTGCCACCATCACAAGTGGTATTTGACAGCTAGCTGTCTGAGGCGCAGGATTTTAGGCATCAGTGTGTGAGAGAGGACGGTATCGTGAGGACTTTGGGGGTCCTAGCATTCATGGCATCATACCACTAATAAGTTACCTCCCTTATCTGGGAATAAGGCCTCTTGCAACTATGGCCTGGGTTAATTATCATCTGCTCTTTCTGGATTTGAAGGAGTTTAAAAGGCAACAAATTTTTAACCAGAAAACTTCCCTCAAAACACAGAAACAGATGTTCTAAAAGTGTTTGAAGTTTTATTATACTGAAGCATTTTCTAATATGAAGAAATTAATCATATATTAGTCTTCAAAATATTTTTAAATAAGAAATCACAAAGTTTACTATAGATAAGTGTATACTCATATGTGTTTCTGACATTGAAGCATAATGCTATAATTCCTCTAGTACAAATATTGTTGATAAAATGTGGACCTTTTCTTTACGGGAATAATATCTTATTTGCATCCTTTCTCAGTTTTAAAAAATGAAAGTATTCTCAATTGGCATTAACTTGGTCTTCCTACAACATGTATTGTTAAGGCAATTTTATATCAATTTGCTTATCATTTAGGGTTGGTAAATCTGTGACTTTTTGATGCTTTTTTCACTAGCAAAGAGGACCAGGAAGCAGAATGTGTGTGAAACTAGAGCAAGAACATTAATGGAGAATGTGAAATAATAGAGCTACGGAAAAGGGCTTATGTTCATTTATATCCTGGTAACAAAATAAAGCCCAGAGTCTGTTTCTCAATCCATAGCCAATCTCCTTATTAAGACCAGTAACAAAATTTGTGGGACCAGGGACAAAATAAAAATATGAGGCCCCTTGTTAAAAAAATATTAAGAATTTCAAGAGGGCAATATCAGAGCATTAAGCCAAGCACAGTTCAAACATCCAGAAGCTGGCCCTTGTGCCCAGGGAGTGATGTAGGCTTTGAACTGCTCTTGCTTGCTCCTTCCTTTCAAAGGAGAAAAAAAAATAATATTGTGAACTGACTATCTGTTATATGATATCCAGTTGCCAAGTTCTTGGTAGATACTGAGAACCTATTCTGTGATTACTTCTTTTGTGGTTTTAGACAATGTTTTTAATATCAGATGAATGGTATTTATTTATATTTTGGCAAAGTATAACAATACCCCCAAATATGACGTGTCTACTATGCAAAAGAACTTTGGAAAACCAGGAGTTTATTATTTCCTTAAGTAAATCACTCATATCTTTTAATCAGTAAAATAGTGTAGACTACTAGGTCTTTCATGCAAAACATAAACACTATGGCTAATACTCTAGATCACCAAGATGACTTTTCCTGATTGGTAACAGCTTTGACAATTCATGTTAGTTTTGTCTGTGTTCTTCACGCCATAGACCAGGCTTAGCCACACATAGAGAAGAATATATAAAGCTTGGAGTGCAAACTGTTTTGGAATTCTCTTTCATTTATTGGCATAAATGAAAGCCTTGGTTCTATAGCTTCTCATTTTAATATTTTCTCATCTTGCTTAGGTAATTTCATATGTAAAGTGGCAACATGTGGTCTATTGTATTGTATAAAAGTTATACTTGTCACTTAATAATAAGCTCTCCATGAATTGGAGGTTATAAATTTAAATCTACCTATTACAATTCTGGTTTATAAATAATGATCTCAGGCAGAGGTTAGATACCTCACTTAGGTAGTATGTGTCCTGTATATACTGGCTGGGTTGGTTCTGTGCCAACACATGAGTAATGCCCAGTTGAGCCCCTATGTATATGCATTAAGGCACTTAGATAGCTAACATTCACTTAGTCCACTGTTGATGTGAGTCACTAAACCATATAAGAATGGGATAAGAATTTGGAACTTAGAGTCCAGTAAATATAAATCACTAGGAAGCTGAATATACTTTTTTCTTTTCAGACAGTTTAGAGAATGATTAGGAAATAAAGCATATTTGGATATGTGTAAGCATATCCAAATTTACTCCTGCATTCTGAATGGGTTAGAATACTTTTGCTTTATGATCTAATATAGAACCAACAGAAACTTTATAACTAATGACCTACACAACATGTTCTATTAGTTAAATTATCTATTACCATCGGTGTAACCATTAGAAATTAGAAAATTAACTTGAAATCTGCAATTTTTAACTGGAACATGTAAAGTGTATTTGGATTTGTGTTTAGTAGGTAGGAGCAGGGAGAATGAAGTATGTGTAAGACACATTAAACTGATAGTGTAGTTATTAGGCTAATATGCAGCAAAGCAGTTTATAATAAGTACTAGTTTGATAAGCTGATTAATATTTAGTTCAAAGTGAGGCAAGAAAAACAGAGTTGGAATCTGAAAGCAATACCACATTATATCTGGTTCACAGTGATCACATACATATTTGTTAAATCTGATAGGAGACATGGGAATTTCTAACGTTTTAGTTCACACTTTAGGAGTTAATTAGCAAATCACTTCTCTTCCCTGCTGAATATTCCCACATCTACAATTGTCCCTTTTCTGCTTTAAATTAAATGAATTCTAAATTCAATTATTCTGCATATGAAGCTTGATTATATCCATTACAAGGGTTAAAATATAATTGAGTTTCTATTCTTAGCATTAGTTGACAGAGTAACCTGAGAAGTCAAGCCCTTTAGGAGCTCCGGCAGGTAGAACGGTTTCTCTGACCCTAATCAAAACATATTACTCACTGTTCACCTCATTTTCTTAAATGATCATAATATAGTGAATTTCTCAACTTGTTAAAAAATGGAAACATGAAACATGAAAAGCGAGCATTTGAAAATCAGTAAAATCTTTGAATCTAACATTTGTTTCTAGATATTTATCATTTTTTACCTGAAATAAATACCTCAGCTGATTTATTTCACCATTTCTAATTTTTTTCTAGAAGCTAACAATTCATATCTTTGGGTATTTAACTCTTTTCAGAGAGCAACTGACATTTATTTATAGGAGAGGAAGAAAGAGTAATTTCTAAAATGTGTAAAAATCTCCTAGAACTCAATAGCAACAAAACAAATAACCCAATTTTAAAAATGGGTAAAAGACCTGAATCGACATTTCTCCAAAGAAGACATACAAATGGCCAATAGGTATAGGAAAAGGAATGCAACATCACTAATCATCAGGGAAATGCAAATCAAAACCATAAGGAGATATCACCTCATATGGGTTAAGATGGTTATTATAAAAAATATATATAAGTGTCTGCTAGGACATGGAGAAAAGGGAATCCTTGTATACTGTTACTGTGAATGTAAATTGGTACAGTCACTATGGAAAAACATATGGATGTTCCTCAAAAACTTAAAAATAGAACTACCATATGATCTAGCAGTCCCACTTCTGGGTATATACTCAGAAGAATTGAAATCAAGACCTCAAAAGATATACCTGAACTCCCATGTTCACTGCAGCATTATTCAGAATAATAAAGACATGGAAATAACCTAAATGTCCATCAACAGATGAATGGATCAAGAAAATGTGGTATATACATACAATAGAATATTATCCAGCTTTAAAAAAAGTAGAAAATCCTGTCATTTGGACTAACATGGACGAACCTAGAGGACATTATGCCAAGTACAATAAACCAGACAGAAGAACACATACTGTATGGTCCCACTTATATCAAGAATCTAAATTAATCAATCTCATTGAAACAGAGGGTGAATCAGGAAGGTATTGGTCAAAAGGTACAAATTTAGTTTTACAAGATGAATAAGCTCTAGAGATCTACTGTGCACACAGTGCATATAGTTATTACTATATTCTATGCTTAAAAATTTGTTAAGAGGGTAGATCTTATGTTAAATATTCTTATTACAAAAAAAAAGAGGGAGGGAGGGAGGAAATCTTTAGAAGTGACAATTATGACATTGTTTATGGTGACAGTTTTACAGATGTATACTTATTTTCAAACTCATCAAAATGTATACATTAAAAATATGCTTCTTTGTATGTCAATCATATCTCAATTTAAATAAACCAAAAACCCCACAAAGACTTAAAAACTAGCACAGGAGTAAGTAATGCAGCTACATAAAAGTTCTCTTCTCCAACTGCCAATTAACAAATTTTGGATCAATTAACACTCTCCATCTCCCTTATAAAACATCCTAATACTCAAGGCAAGCAAAATGAGAGTAGTAAGTTACTCCTTTGTATGTCTCTATTTTCTGCTTAGCCCAAGTTGATTTGTGTGTCATAACATATGTTAGTTGCATTCGCTATTATAATTATGTAATTTGATTAAATAATTTACAAATCGAGAAACATGCACACACAAACTATTTCTACAAAAGTAATTTGAATACTCTGGAAAGCAAGCAATAAACATTTACTGAAAATTTGTTATTTATTTAAATTTTAAAAAACTGTAAAAGATGGAAAAATCTGGGAATTTAGCACTTCAATTATAACATGAGGTTTCCTTTTGTTCATTTTAAAGAAATGGGAAAAGAGAGACACTGTATTATAAGTGTGAAAAAGACAAGAAAGCTGTTGCAGAACTATAATCAGTAGGCACATACTCTAAGGAAAGATGTGGTCCTAGACCAAAAGATTGGCAAAAGAATGTATATTTCCATGTTTTAAAGTTAAATTTTTATCATTTTTTGAATAAAAGTAAATCTATATAATTTACTTAATTTAAAATCACTTTTGGTTCACTGCATTTTGAGTTCTATCCCATTGAAGCCACTTATAGTAGAGACTGCTGGTTGCCCATCTAATACACAATATTTCTCTTCCTACTAACAGAAATCCTAATTTTATCCAAGGTAGCAATGTTCCCGATTACAATTCCCAGTGTCTCTTGCCATTAACGGTGGTCATGGGAAAGAGTTTTTGCTGAGATACAAGAGCTCATTAAAATAGCTTGACTCTAGGGCTTCCTTGGTGGCGCGGTGGTTGAGAGTCCGCCTGCCGATGCAGGGGACATGGGTTCGTGACCCGGTCCGGGAGGATCCCACATACTGTAAAGCGGCTGGGCCCGTGAGCCATGGCCGCTGAGCCTGCGCGTCCGGAGCCTGTGCTCCGCAACGGGAGAGGCCACAACAGTGAGAGGTCTGCGTACCGCAAAACAAAACAAACAAACAAAAACCCCTTAACTCCAATACACATGGTTCTTTTCACCCTTTGTTCTTCCCTTTAACTTGCCTGAAATGCGAGCCTGATGCTTGCAGTTGTGGCAGAAACCTTGAGAGCATGAGAATGAGGGTCATTCCTTAGGAATGCTGGTGCAGAAAGTTAAAAAGAGCACAGTTTGTGATCATAAATGAAGTCACTCTAGTTTACTACATCCCTGGTTTGCCTGCCTCCAGACTTCCTCTACACTTGACAGGAAAAATCCTCCAACTCCTCATTTGTTTGTCTCTGCTTTTTTGTTTCGTTTTTAGCAGCACAAAGATGATTCCTACCTGATGGCTGACACTTGCAGTTGATGTGCTGGTGAAGTGTGTGGGTTCTTGAGTCAGAGTGCTGGGCTGGACACCTGGCTCAGTCATTCTCTGTGTCACCAGAGAGCTTCCTTAATTCCCTGTACCTCAGTTTCTTCAACTGCAAAATGGGGTTAATTGTAACCATTCTCATAGAATTTGGGGGTCAAGCAAATAAAATAATCCATGTAAATTGTTCAACACTCACTTACCTGAAGTAAATGCTCAATAAATGTTATTTTTAACAAGGCCACAAATGACTTCCTAATTTATAAATCTAGTGGATTTTTAGTACTTATTTGTATTTTGAGGTTTTTTTCTCATCAAATTACATTTCTTCCTTTTTGTAACTTTCTACCTGTATGTAATTGGATTTAAATATCTCTTTCTTTAGAATACAGGAAAAATTAAAGGATATAATAAGTTCCATGAACCAGGGATACAGTGTGGAAAATCTTGTAAAAATATGGTAGAGCAGGCAGAATTTCACAAGTCATAAGTACAGGTATGTAAAATTTAATGCAACTTTTTTTTTCTATTTTAATTCTGGTTCTGAAACCCCATTCTGTCTGATTTGGAAAAAATAATCTAGGTTGATATTATCTCTGTTGGCAGTGTTTGTGCTGAGAAGCAGTCTTACACAAAAATTAGTAAGGTATCAGCTAGGAGGGGATACCCACTTATCAGCTGCAATTAGTTTTGGTTTTGTGCTGGCATCCTTTGAGAAGTAACTCATTTCACTGTTCCCTCAACAGTGTTCTCCCTCATGCCATGGAATAATTCCCATCTAGGTGGTCCACTCCTCATTCTTTACTTCAGAAGTATACAAATCTTTTTCTCCCATCACAGAGATTCCTGCACACAGACCTGATTTTTTTTCTTTCTTGGACAATTTTCAAACTCTTTCATATAGCTACACATCCTCTCCTGCAAATTTCTGGAATTACAAGGTCCCCAGGCTGTTCAGGGGCTATTCATTCTCGTACTGACACCCCTTGCATGTGTCTCATTTCTCTGACTTTCATGCCATGTAGAAAGTTGTCAACTCTGAATTTCCAGATGGAATGATGAGGCACATGTCTGTTCCTCTCTGGGATATGCCACACTCCTGCCTGGTCTCACCTCCAATTTAGCTGGTGGCAGTTTGCAGAGTACAGAAACAAATAAAATGCTTAAGGCTCTGTTTCTTCTCTAAGGTTTGTCCTTCTCTCTAGATCCTGAGATCTCAATCTCTTACAGTGGGAACTGTTGTGGAAAGCAGAATAAATCAGTTCTGTCTAATGAATATCCCTTTCAATCTTTTTGTATTACACTTCATTTATAGCCTTTCATCCTTATGGATGGACATGATTTTTTTAATTTTCTGTGGATATATGAAAAGTGTACATTCTCTGTTCAAAGGATGAAACTTTCTCTCCATTAAATTAAGTTTACTGATTGAATGATTACATTCCTCATGATATTACTTGTTTTTATTTTCTACTAGATCTGTTCAGTTCTGAAAAGAGTGTATTGAAGTCAATCTTTAAAAAGAACTTTGTATTAAGTGACTTTGTTGGGTATACTACTTATAGCTAGCATTAGGTTTTTGATATTCTCTGATAGTTTGATTTTAACAACCAATTCAATTTATTAATATTTAGTGTAATTACTGATATACTTTATTCCTCCCATGATAATTTAGATTTCTTTTCCTTTTTCTTTTTAGGGAAAAATTGTTCAAGACCTGAAAATGTGGCAAAGGGACTGCTGAGAGCCCTGCCCTTTGAGTGAAGCCCTGGGTCATCCAGGGCAGCCCCAACTTGTGATTGATGGCTTCTCTAGGGCTGTTGTACTTGAACTCCTTATAAACGCTCTTATTATTTTTCTGTTAAAGTTGCCAGTCTCCTTCAGCAGTTCTGAGGACTGGCCATGTGTTCTGTTAATTCTGACTCTCTAGCACACTCTGACTGCTAGTTCATTTGTTGGATTGTTATTTTTATTTCATTGGCTCTTTCATTGTCAAACATTAAGTGGTGGGGGTCCTACAAGTGGTGAGAGGTGAAACTTTCTTCCATGAGCCAGTGGCATGGGGTCTTCTGTTCCCTGATCTCATATCCTTTCTGCAGAAGATATGAGAAACAGACTCAGCCCACCTACTGCTGAATAAACCCACCCACAGGTTTCCATGAAGTAAGCTATTTAAAGGGTCTGTTTCTTTGTGATCCTCACCCTGAGGCTTAAAAACTCTTTGTTCATCGAGTCATCAGGAGGTGAGGACAGCATGGAACATACTCCATTTTTCTCCTCAGGGAGTTTCTCAGAGCCTACAGCTTCATTTATCCTAGTTTCCCAGGGACCCAAGCAGATTTTATAATTGAACAAAAATTGTAAAGATCTTTGTATCGAATGTTGGCAACCATTGTCCATCATGAAAGGAGCACTAACAATCAAATAGATGAATTACCAGCTTCTGTCATTGGCCAGCCAAGTGCTAGTACAGTGTAATGCATTAATAGTCTAACAATGGGAGCAAGAGTGGAAGCTATGCATGGAGTCAACATCATGGCCTCTCATTTACCAAAACTGGTCTAGCACCTGCTATTGCTGAGTGTTCAACCTGCTAGCAACAGAGACCAATGGTGAGTCCCTTATATGGCACCATCTTTCTAGAACTACCACCTGCTTTGTGGCAACTTAATACATTGAACCCCCTCTATTCTAGAAAAGGAAGAAATCATCTTGACAGAAATAGATACATATTCTGGTTTGTCTTTCCCACCTGCAAAACTTCAGCCAGGATAACTATCTGAGAGTGGAGAGAGTGTTTGATCCATAATACAGGCTCCAGCATAATGTCCGAGGGATGCACTTTACAGCCAAGGAAGTGTGGCAGTGGGAATTGAACAAGGGAGTCACTGGCTCTATCACACACCATGCCAAAGACAAGCTGATGGCTCAAAAGAGCGATAGAACTGCCTTAAAGAATGGTTGTATTGAGATATAATTGACATGCCATTGAAGTCACTCATTTTAAGTGTACAATTCAATGAATTTTAGCATGTTTACAGATTATACAACCATGACCACAATCTAATTTAGAACATTTTTATCACACCCCCAAAAAAACCTCAGGTCCACTTATAGTCATTACCCATTCCTGCCCCTAGAAAAGCCCTTTGAAGGCAGAGCTGATGTATTGGCTTAGAAATGATTCCTTAATGAATGGCCATGTGCCCCCAATGAGTAGAAAACATGGATCTTGGAAGCAACCGGTAAAAGTAGTGATCCACTTGCAAAGTAGGTCTGTCACTGCAATTCTAAATTACAGGGTTCTAGAGATTTTAGTTCTCAGAAGGGCAAGGCTTTCACCAAGCAACACAGCAAAGGTTTCATTAAACCTTTAGCTATGGCTGTTACCCAGTCACCCTCAGTGCCTTTTTTCACTAGATTAGCAGGGGAAATTGACTTGATTATCAGGAAGAAATATGACTGTTGTTATACAATGGAGTCAGGGAAGAATCTGATTGAGACCGAGGTGATTCAGTGGGGTCCCTATTGGTAGTCCCCCATCAAATTTTGACAGTGAGTGGACATGTTCAGCAGCCATGACCTGAGAAAGGCATGGTTTCCAGTAATTTAGACCCCTCAGGGCTGAAAAACTCAATCATCCCAGTAGGTAAGCCACCAAGACCAGCAGAGGTACTTGCTGAAGGTATGATTGATCTGGAATTGATAGTATAGGATGGAAATGATTCTTAATCAGTCCTGAAAGTAGCTGCAGCCATGGGGATGGTAATTTGTCCCACTACCCTTTTTCTTATAAGTCTTCCTAGGAAATGAGACCATTCAGAATCCTGGAGGAACAGTATCTGAAGTAAACTTATCATATGAAGCAAATGGATCCAAATAGTGCAGTGCTGAATTGTAATGATACTGTAGTTCACTCGTCAGAGTCCACCTGGGATGAGGCACTCCTCTTCCTACATGCTGGGAATGTTGCCTGCTGATGGCTGAGTGGAATCCCTCTCCTGCAAGTGCCCTCAACCAGGGGAAATGCTTTGGCCATGGTTATACCCTCTATCAAGGGGCATTACACATCCAATCACTGGTCTATGCATAGGTACAAAAGCCCAGGTCTTTCTATAAATTTGACATTACTGAAGTACCATCTCAAGTTCAGAGCTTCTTATGGGAGTGACTGAGACCTTGAATTACAGGAATAAATATAATTGCTTAAATCTGCTTCCTTCACTGCCTTTGAGGTGTCGTTTCCAAGAACACCCCCGAAAAAGCACTTGCACACAGTTCTCTGATTCCGTCTGTTTTCCACAGAACCTGACCATGTCAAACATTCTAATATTATAACAGAGTCTATCCAAAACACTGAAGTGAGCAACTGATAATTTACTTACTAAATGCAATTATACTAAGCAGTCAAAAGAGATAATTTGCCCCCTCTACACCCCCCATTTTTTTGCCTAAGACTCCTTCCTATTTTTTTTTTTTTTTTTTTTGCGGTACACGGGCCTCTCACTGTTGTGGCCTCTCCCGTTGCGGAGCACAGGCTCCGGACGCGCAGGCTCAGTGGCCATGGCTCACGGGTCCAGCCGCTCCACGGCATGTGGGATCTTCCCAGACCAGGGCACAAACCCGTGTCCCCTGCATCGGCAGGCAGACTCCCAACCACTGCGCCACCAGGGAAGCCCTCCTTTCTTGATTTATTGCAAAATTGATTCAATTCTCTAAATCTCAATCTACGAAAGAGGGCTCTTTCAGACTGGATGTCTTTTAAGCTAATAAACTCATTAATTTTATCTAATTTTATTATAAGAATTGATAGACCATTAGGTAGAACATGGAATCATTAACAGATTGCAGTATATTATACACTGTTGCAAGTTATAATCTCTTCCCTCAAGGTTAACAGTATAATCAATTATATGACCACTTGTTTTTATTTGGTAGAATTATGACTAGATTCGTTGTAAGGGACAAATCATTGAACCTTCATCAATTAACTGGATAAGAAGTTGCCTTGTAAGGAATATTAGCATTGTGTTGGGAAAACCTTACCAAACCTGGCCTTCTTCTTATTAATCCATTACATCATATGTTTGCATGTGGAAGTCCAGTACTCAAAAGTTACTATCTCCTTTTAAAATATACGTTAGGGCCTCCCTGGTGGCGCAAGTGGTTGAGAGTCCGCCTGCCGATGCAGGTGATACGGGTTCGTGCCCTGGTCTGGGAGGATCCCATATGCCGCGGAGCGGCTGGGCCCGTGAGCCATGGCCGCTGAGCCTGCGCGTCCGGAGCCTGTGCTCCGCAGCGGGGGAGGCCACAACAGTGAGAGGCCCGCATACCGCAAAAAAAAAAAAAAAAAAAATATATATATATATATATATACGTTAAAAAATAACTATACTAAAACTATGTGATCTGGCACCTTGATTAGTACAGAATTAAATTAGTTGTCTGTAATCAAAAAAATAAAGTCCAAATAGTTCTGTGAAAGACACACCCACACGTGCCTGTGCACACACACACACTCCCGATATGCACACAACTACCGCAGAATTTCTTATTTAAACACATGAGCATCATGACCAAAAAAATTCTCATTAGCATACTTATAAGATAATACATAACTAATACAATGTGATTTTGGTGCAGAGATAGATAAACTACAAATAGAACAGAATAAAGAGTTCAGAAATACCATTAGGTGTATGTTCACCTGATTTATCAAAGAAAGAAAAGACACTGCATGTAAAGGAAAGAATGATTTATCTTTTTCTTTTTAACATCTTTATTGGAATATAATTGCTTTACAATGGTGAATTAGTTTCTGCTGTATAACAAAGTGAATCAGCTATACATATACATATATCCCCATATCTCCTCCCTCTAGTGTCTCCCTCCCACCCACCCTATCACACCACTCTAGGTGGACACAGCACTGACATGATCTCCCTGTGCTATGCGGCCGCTTCCCACTAGCTATTTTACATTTGGTAGTTTATATATGCCATGTCACTCTCTCACTTCGTCCAGCTTACCCTTCCCCTTCTCCATGTCCTCAAGTCCATTCTCTATGTCTGAATCTTTATTCCGGTCCTGCCCCTAGATTCTTTCTTCAGAACCATTTTTTTTCTACATTCCGTATATATGTGTCAGCATATGGTATTTGTTTTTATCTTTCTGAGTTACTTCACTCTGTATGACAGACTCTAGGTCCATCCAACTCACTACAAATAACTCAATTTCATTTCATTTTATGGCTGAGTAATATTCCATTGTATATATGTGCCACATCTTCTTATCCATTCATCTGTCGATGAACACTTAGGTTGCTTCCATGTCCTGGCTATTGTAAATAGAGCTGCAGTGAACATTGTGGTATGTGACTCTTTTTGAATTATGGTTTTCTCATGGTATAGGCCCAGTAGTGGGATTGCTGAGTCGTATGGTAGTTCTAGTTTTAGTTTTCTAAGGAACCTCCATACTGTTCTCCATAGTGGCTGTATCAATTTACATTCCCACCGACAGTGCAAGAGGGTTCTCTTTTCTCTACACCCTCTCCAGCATTTCTTGTTTGTAGATTTTTTGATGACGGCCATTCTGAATGGTGTGAGGTGATACCTCATTGTAGTTTTGACTTGCATTTCTCTAATGATATGTGATGCTGAGCATCCTTTCATGTGTTTGCTGGCAATCTGTATATCTTCTTTGGAGAAATGGCTATTTAGGTCTTCTGTCCATTTTTGCATTTGTTTGTTTTTTGATGTCAAGCTGCATGAGCTGCTTGTATATTTTGGAGATTAATCCTTTGTCAGTTGCTCCATTTGCAAATATTTTCTCCCATTCTGAGGGTTGTCTTTTCATCTTGTTTATGGTTTCCTTTGCTGTGCAAAAGCTTTTAAGTTTCATTAGGTCCCATTTGTTTATTTTTGTTTTTATTTCCATTTCTCTAGGAGATGGGTCAAAAAGGATCTTGCTGTGATTTATGTCATAGACTGTTCTGCCTATGTTTTCCTCTAAGAGTATTATAGTGTCTGGCCTTACATTTAGGTCTCTAATCCATTTTGAGTTTATCTTTGTGTATGGTGTTCTATTTTCATTCTTTTACATGTAGTTGTCCAGTTTTCCCAGCACCACTTACAGAAGAGGTTGTCCTTTATCCATTGTACATTCTTGCCTCATTTATCAAAGATAAGGTGACCATATGTGCATGGGTTTATCTCTGGGCTTTCTATCTTGTTCCATTGAACTATATTTCTGTTTTTGTACCAGTATCATACTGCCTTGATTACTATAGCTTTGTAGTATAGTCTGAAGTAAGGGAGCCTGATTCTTCTAGCTTCATTTTTCTTTCTCAAGATTGCTCTGGCTATTTGGGGTCTTTGTGTTTCCATACAAATTGTGAAATTTTTTGTTCTAGTTCTGTGAAAAATGTTATTGGTATTTTTGATTTGACAGGGATTGTTATATTTGTTATATTTGATAGGGATGGCATTGAATCTGTAGATTGCTTTGGGCAGTAGAGTCAATTTCACAATGTTGATTCTTCCAGTCCAAGAACATGGTATAACTCTCCATCTGTTTGTATCATCTTTGATTTCTTTCATCAGTGTCTTATAGTTTTCTGCATATGGGTCTTTTGTTTCTTTATATAGGTTTATACCTAGGTAATTTCTTTTTGTTGCAGTGGTAAATGGGAAGTGTTTCCTTAATTTCTCTTTCAGATTTTTCATCATTAGTGTATAGGAATACAGGAGATTTCTGTTCATTAATTTTGTGTCCTGCTACCTTACCAAATTCATTGATTAGCTCTAGTAGTTTCCTGGTAGCATCTTTAGGATTCTCTATGTATAGTATAATGTCATCTGCAAACAGTGACAGTTTTACTCTTCTTTTCCATTTTGGATTCTTTTTATTTCTTTTTCTTCCCTGATTTCTGTGGCTAAAACTTCCAAAACTATGTTGAATAATAGGGCTGAGAGTGGGCAACCTTGTCTTGTTCCTGATCTTGGTGGAAATGGTTTCATGTTTTTACCACTGAGAATGATGTTGGCTGTGGGTTTGTCGTATATAGCCTTTCTTAGGTTGAGGTAAGTTCCCTCTATGGCTATTTTCTGGAGTGTTTTTATCATAAATGGGTGTCGAATTTTGTTGAAAGATTTTTCTGCGTCTATTGAGATGATCATATGGTTTTTTGCCTTCAATTTGTTAATATGGTTTATCACGCTTACTGATTTGTGTATATTGAAGAATCCTTGTGTTCCTGGGATAAACCACACTTTATCATGGTGTATGATCCTTTTAATGTGCTGTTGGATTCTGTTTGCTAGTATTTTGTTGAGGATTTGTGCATCTATATTCATCAGTGATATTGGCCTGTAGTTTTCTTTTTTTGTGACATCTTTATCTGGTTTTAGTATGAGGACTTTGGTGGCCTCGTAGAATTAGTTTGGGCGTGTTCCTCTCTCTGTTATATTTTGGAAGAGTTTGAGAAGGATAGCTGTTAGCTCTTCTCTAAATGTTTGATAGAATTCGCCTGTGAAGCCATCTGGTTCTGGGCTTCTGTTTGTTGGAATGTTTATAATCACAGTCTCAATTTCAGCGCTTGTGATTGGTCTGTTCATATTTTCTATTTCTTCCTGGTTCAGTCTCAGAAGGTTGTGCTTTTTAAAGGATTTGTCCATTTTTTCCAGGTTGTCCATTTTATTGGCACATAGTGGCTTGTAGTACTCTCTCATTATGCTTTGTATTTCTGCACTGTCAGTTGTTACTTCTCCTTTTTCATTTCTAATTCTATTGATTTGAGTCTTCTCCCTTTTTTTCTTGATGAGTCTGGCTAATGGTTTATCAATTTTGCTTATCTTCTCAAAGAACCAGACTTTTGTTTTATTGATCTTTGGTATAGTTTCCTTCATTTCTTTTTCCTTTATTTCTGATATGATGTTTATGATTTCTTTCCTTCTGCTAACTTTGGGATTTTTTGTTCTTCTTTCTCTAATTGCTTTAGGTGTAAGGTTAGGTTGTTTATCTGAGATGTTTCTTGTTTCTTGAGGTAGGATTGTATTGCTAAAAACTTCCCTCTTAGAGCTGCTTTTGCTGTGTCCCATAGGTTTTGGGCTGTCGTGTTTTCATTGTCATTTGTTTCTAGGTATTTTTTGATTGCCTCTTTGATTTCTTCCATGATCTCTTGATTATTTAGTAGTGTATTGTTTAGCCTCCACACATGTGTATTTTTTACAGATTTTTTTTCCTGTAATTGATATATAGTCTCATAGCATTGTGGTCAGAAAAGATACTTGATATGATTTCAATTTTCTTAAATTTACCAAGGCTTGATTTGTAACCCAAGATATGATCTATCCTGGAGAATGTTCCATGAGCACTTGAGAAGAAAGTTTATTCTGTTGTTTTTGGATGGAATGTCCTATAAATATCAATTAAGTCCATCTTGATTAATGTATAATTTAAAGCTTGTGTTTCTTTATTTATTTTCCTTTTTGATGATCTGTCCATTGGTGAAAGTGGGGTGTTAAAATCCCGTACTGTTATTGTGTTACTGTTGATTTCCCCTTATATGGCTGTTAGCATATGCCGTATGTATTGAGGTGCTCCTATGTTGGGTGCATAAATATTTACAATTGTTATATCTTCTTCTTGGATTGATCCCTTTATCATTATGTAGTGTCTTTTTTGTCTCTTGTAATAGTCTTTATTTTAAAATCTATGTTGTCTGATATGAGAATTGCTACTAAAGCTTTCTTTTGATTTCCATTTGCATGGAATATATTTTTCCATCTCTTCAGTGTCAATCTGTATGTGTCTCTAGGTCTGAAGTGTGCCTTTTGTGGACAGCAAATATATGGGTCTTGTTTTTGTATCCACTCAGCCAGTTTATGTCTTTTGGTTGGAGCATTCAATCCATTTACTTTTAAGGTAGGTATTGATATGTGTGTTACTATTATCATTTTCTTAATTGTTTTGGGTTTGTTATTGTAGGTCTTTTCCTTCTCTTGTGTTTCCTGTCTAGAGAAGTTGCTTTAGCATTTGTTTAAAGCTGGTTTGCTGGTGCTGTATTCTCTTAATTTTTGCTTCTCTGTAAAGGTTTTAATTTCTCTGACAAATATGAATCAGATCCTTGCTGGATAGAGTAATGTTGGTTGTAGATTTTTCCCTTTCATCACTTAAAATATGTCTTCACACTCCCTTCTGGCTTGCAGAGTTTCTGCTGAAAGATCAGCTGTTAACCTTATGGGGATTCCCTTGTATGTTATTTGTTGTTTTTCCCGTGTTGCTTTTATTATTTTTTCTCGGTGTTTAATTTTTGTTTGTTTGATTAGTATGTGACTTGATGTGTTTCTACTGGATTTATCCTGTATGGGAGTCTCTGCACTTCCTGGACTTGATTATTTCCTTTCACATATTAGGGAAATTTTCAACTATAACCTATTCAAATATTTTCTCTGTCCCTTTTTTTCCCTCTTCTTCTGGGACCCATATAATTTGAATGTTCATGCATTTAATATTGTCCCAGAGTCTCTGAGACTGTCCTCAATTCTTTTTTCTTTATTCTGCTCAACAGCAGTTGTTTCAACTATTTTATCTTCCAGGTCAGTTATCCGTTGTTCTGCCTCAGTTATTCTGCTATTGATTGCTTCTAGAGAATTTTAAATTTCATTTATTGTGTTGTTCATCATTGTTTGTTTGCTCTTTAGTTCTTCTAGGTCCTTGTTAAAGATTTCTTGTATCTTCTCCATTCTATTTCCAAGATTTTGGATCATCTTTACTATCATTATTCTGAATTCTTTTTCAGGTAGACTGCCTATTTCCTCTCACTTGTTTGGTCTGTTGGGTTTTTACCTTGCTCCTCATCTGCTGTGTGTTTCTCTGTCTTCTCATTTTGCTTAACTTACTGTGTTTGGGGTCTCCTTTTTGCAGGCTGCAGGTCTCTAGTTCCTGTTATTTTTGGTGTCTGTCCCCAGTGGCTAAGGTTGGTTCAGTGGGTTGTGTAGGCTTCCTGGTGGAGGGGACTGGTTCCTGTGTTCTGGTGGATGAGGCTGGATCTTGTCTTTCTGATGGACAGGACCACGTCTGGTGTTGTGTTTTGGGATGTCTGTGTACTTATTATAATTTTAGGCCATCTCTCTGCTAATGGGTGGTGTTGTGTTCCTGTCTTCCTAGTTTTTGGCATGGGGTGTCCAGCACTGGGGCTTGCTGATCATTGAGTGTAGCTGGGTCTTAGTGTTGAGATGGAGATCTTTGGGAGAGCTTTTGCCATTTGATATTATGTGGGGCCGAGATGTCTCTGGTTGACCAAAGTCCTGAACTCAGCTCTCCCACCTCAGAGGGTCAGACCTGACACCTGCACAGAGCACCAGGACCCTGTCAGCCACACGGCTTAGTAGAAAAGGGAGAAAAATAAATAAATAAATGAAATAAAATGAAATAAAATAAAATAAAGTTATTAAAATAAAAATTATTAAAACTAAAAAAATTTAAAATAAAAAAAGAAAGAAAGAGTGCAACCAAACCAAAAAGCAAATCCACCAATGATAACAAATGCTAAAAACTATACTAAAAAAAAAAAAAAAAAAGACAAACAGAACCCTAGGATAAATGGTAAAAGCAAAGCTATACAGACAAAATCACAGAGGAGCATATACTTACACACAAAAAGAAAAAGAAAAAAAAGTATAATATATATAAAAAGGAAGATATCAACTGAACCAATAAACAAATATACCAACGATAATAAACTTTAAATACTAAACTAAGATAAACATAAAACCAGAAACAAATTAGATGCAGAAAGCAAAGCCCAAGTCTACAGTTGCTCCCAAAGTCCACTGCCTCAATTTTGGGATGATTCGTTGTGTATTCAGGTATTCCACAGATGCAGGGTACATCAAGTTGATTGTGGAGATTTAATCCACTGTTCCAAAGGTTGCTGGGAGAGATTTCTCTTTCTCTTCTTTGTTTGCACAGTTCCTGGGGTTCTGCTTTTGATTTGGCCCCGCCTCTGTGTGTAGGTCTCTTAAGGGTGTCTGTTCCCCAAAGAGACAGAATGGCATTAAAGGAGCAGCTGATTCGTGGGCTCTGGCTCACTCAGGCCGTGGGGAGGGAGGAGTATGGAATGCAGGGCAAGCCTGTGGTGGCAGATGCCGGCGTGACATTGCAACAGCCTTAGGCGCACCATGTGTTCTCCCAGGGAAGTTGTCCCTGGATCACAGGACCCTGGCTGTGGTGGGCTGCACAGACTCCCAGGAGGGGAAGTATGGATAGTGATCTGTGCTTGTACACAGGCTTCTTGGTGGATGCAGTAGCAGCCTTAGTGTTTCATGCCCATCTCTGGTGTCCACACTGATAGCCCGTCTCTGGACCTTGTTTAGGCAGTGCTCTGAATCCCCTCTCCCCATGCACTCTGAAACAATGGTCTCTTACCCCTTAGTCAGGTCCAGACTTTTTCCCGGACTCCTTCCCAGTTAGCTGTGGCACACTAACTAGCCCCCTTCAGGCTGTGTTCATGCAGCCAACCCCAGTCCTCTCCCTGGGATCTGACCTCAAAACCTGAGCCTCAGCTCCCAGCCCCCGCCCACCCTGGCGCATGAGCAGACAAGCCTCTAAGGCTGGTGAGTGCTGGTCGGCACTGATCCTCTCTGGAGGAATCTCTCCACTTTGCCCTCTGCACCCCTGTTGCTGTGCTCTCCTCAGTGGCTCCAAAGCTTCCTCCCTGCCCACCCCCCATTTCCAACAGTGAAGGGGTTTCCCAGTGTGTGGAAACTTTTCCTCCTTCACAGTCTCCTTCCCCAAGGGGCAGGTCCCTTCCCTATTCTTTTGTCTCTGTTTTTTCTTTTTTCTTTTGCCCTACCCAGGTATGTGGGGTGTTTATTGCCTTTTAGGAAGTCTGAGGTCTGCTGCCAGTGTTCAGTAGGTGCTCTGTAGGAGTTATTCCACATTCAGATGTATTTCTGATGTATTTGTGGGGAGGAAGGTGATCTCCATGTCTTACTCCTCCGCCATCTTGAAGGTGCCCCCTGATTTATCTTTTAAATAAATTGTGCTGGGTCTAATAAATAGCTATACAGAGAAAAAAGTACTTTGTTTCCTACCTCACCACATATACAGAAGTCAATTCTAGGTGGATTGCTGAAATACAATCCAAAACAAGAATATTAGAGCAAAACGTACGAGTACATTTTCATGACCTTGGAGCAGGCAAAGAAATCTTAAATAGGACATAAAAAGTAATAACCATGAAATAAAAGAATCGCAATATTGTATTATGTTAAAGATAAGAATTTCTGTCCATTAAAAGATACCAAAAATGAAGTGAAGAGGCAAGCTATTGACTGGGAGAAAATACTCACAATCCATATATATGAGAAAAGGCTTTTGTCAAGAATATATAAGGAACTCCTACAAATCAATAAGAAAAAGATTGATGACCCAATAAAAGTGGGCAAGATTTGAAGAAACTTCATGAATAAGGATATCCTAATGGCCAGTAAACTTATAAATAGATGCATAAATTCATTAGTTACAAGAGAAAGGTAAATTAATTCAGGATATAACATGATAATACTTCATAGCCACCAACATGACTGAAATTAAAAAAACAAATGTTAGTGAAGACAGAGAGAAATTGGAACTCCCATACACTGCTGGTGGAACTGTGAATTGGTACAACTTTGGAACATAGGAATATTCTATCAACAAGTAATTCAACTCATAGGTTTATTTAGTAAAAGGTATACATATGTTTTCTAAAATGCATTGTGTACCATTCATAATAATCAAAAATTGTAATTACTAAAATATTAATCAATAATAGAATTGGTGAATAAACAAAGAGAGTAAATAGGAATGTGAATGAGTGATATACAGCTTTAGCAACAATATTGATGAACTTCACAAACATATTGTTAAGGGAGATGAACTTGCAAAAGAGTATATCTTCCATTTATATAAAGTGTAGGAACCAGCAAAATTAATTTATTCTTTTAAAATTCAGGATAGTGGTTTTCCTTAATGATATAGTGACTGGAAGGGAGAATAAAGATAACCATTAGTGACTGTCTATTTTTTGGTCTGGAGCTGGTTATACAGGATTGTACACTTTATGCCAATAAACTGAGCAATATCCTTAAGTACCCTCTTCTCTATGTGTGTTTATGTCAATACAGATGAGAAATGACATCTTTCATCTTTTGAAGAAAAAAACTCCCTAGATATATTTCAGTATCACTTAGATTTTTTAGATGATAGCAATTATTTTTTTGCCTATTTTTAGTCTTATCCCCATACTGTAAACATTTCTTATTCTTATGTTGCTGGTAGGTATTTCTGGGATTTCACATTCAGTATTTCAGGAGAATATGGCACCAAAATCTTGTTACTCCTCTCAGTCCTCAGCAGTCTGTTCTAAGTCAGGGATACTTAGAGCTGTGTGTGCATCAGCTTCATCTCTGAATAGTCTGACTCAGTTGGTCTGTGTTGTGGTCATCAACTCTCCCTGGTACATCTAGTAGGAGACCAGGGTCATGAAACCACTGGACCAGACTGCTAAAGATAACATTAACATATCTCTGTAGCCATCTTGACAGCAGAAAGGTGAGGGGTTAGAATTTAAAAAGTCATATTAGGCCATCTGCACTGGAATTACTTCCTGACCCCCAAGACTCTGATCTACTACATTTGAGTATATGTGAGGAGGTCAGGAATCCAAAAAATTTTTTAACAAGCATCCCAGATGATTCTTATATTAATTAAAGTTTGAGAAACTTTAATTGTTCTAATATCCATACATTTCTTAACTTCCTGAAGAAGAAAAATAAATTATTATAGCACATAGCAGTGACACGTTACTATTCCAAAATACTTTCTCCTAACTTTCCAGCATCTCATTTTTCTAAGCTAAATATCAAGCTGCTAAAATTTAGCAAGTGTAGGGCTTCGCTGGTGGTGCAGTGCTTAAGAATCTGCCTGCCAATGCGGGGGACACAGGTTCGAGCCCTGGTCTGGGAAGATCCCACATGTCGTGGACCAACTAAGACCCTGTGCCACAACAACTGATCCTGCACTCTAGAGCCCGTGAGCCACAACTACTGAGCCTGTGTGCCAGAACTACTGAGCCCTCGTGCCTAGAGCCTGTGCTCTGCAACAAGACAAGCCACTGCAGTGAGAAGCCTGCTCACCGCAATGAAGAGTAGCCCTTGCTCACCGCAACTAGAGAAAGCCTGCCACAACTAGAGAAAGCTCGCCCCAACTAGAGAAAACCCAACACAGCCAAAAATAAAAATAAATAAAATAAATAAAATGAAAATAAAATTAAATTAAATTTAGAAAGTGTAAAATTGAGACTATTGGAGATTAATATAATATAATATAATATAATATAATATAATATAATATATTTTAATGTTACCTAGTAGTCCCTTAGCAGTTTACAGCTTACACAGTTTACTTCGGACCAGCTCTTTTCAGGAAAATGAAAAAAAAGAAGTATTTGTATCTCTTACCACCAAAAAATGTAACAAAGTTTTAAAACAGAGAAAGAAAACAGCTGCAGCACATGCCCACTGCTGGTCTATAGACAGGGAGGGCAAATTTCTATCTCTGTCCAAATGACAAGTCACATTCCTAAACTTTTTATGTGGACCAAAAGCAAAGAAAAAAGCTTTTTCACTGCCCTCTCATCAATGATATTTTCATTAAAAATACTTGTTTTTTATTCGTAGTCAAAGTAAAACAAAATAATTTAACTCCCATATAAAGAATCTATATATTTTTAAGGACTCCTTGTAGTATATACTAAATGTTTCCAAAATGGCCGACATAGAGCACTCATTAACAAAATATCCAGTAACTGCTTCTAAAGAAATCAGGAAAGAATTTCATTTTCATTCTGTTGGACCCAAACATTAAAGCTAATGAAGGTCTGTATTACTTCAAGGGGGTTTATAACACAGATGACAAACTTTGCTCTATTGCCTGATTTCTGGGGCTTATGACAAACCATTATCTTTACTACTGAAGTTTTCTATTTTCCTGTTTGCTTACTATATGGTAAAAAGAAAATTGATGACAGCTTAAAAAGAAAGTCACTGCGACCATCTCCTCTAATGAGAAGATGAGTGAAAATGAAGAGTCTTAGCTAAGGGGACAAATAAATTTTTTCAAATGAAACTGGTCAGGTTCCTGGACAAAAAAAAAAAACATTTAGGCTGAAAATCGTTTTAATATATTTGATCAAATGCCAGGTATTAAGTTCATAAAAAAATCACCTGCAAAGCAATTCAAGTTTCAAACTTGTAAAGTTGTTTTGTTTTGTTTTTGGCAAGGTGTATAAGGTATGCTGTCTGAAGATAACTGTATTTTATTTTTATCATAATAATCCTCACTTAGGTAAGTAACAATAACAAATAAGGGTTGCATAAGGGATGTTTGGATCACAAGGATATATCTCTGAAAATATCTAAGAATCAATGAGATTGATCTTGAACTATCAGGGAGTATTTTGAAAACCATGAACACAATTTTCTTTTAATATAGTATTAATATTTGATGACATTCTATTTTATTTCATTCCTCTAATGGAAGGAGGTTCTTTCTCTTTCTTCTTCTCTCTCTCTCTCTGCATGTGTGAAGGAATGGTTTGTTTATAGGTATATGGTTTCTGGGGAAAAGTGGAGGAAAAATTTCATGAATGAAACAATGTAGTATGAAGTTCTCAAAGAAGCAGGCTGTAGCTAAAAATCATTGAATTTATGAGGGGATAAACTAATTCTAAGCTGCACTCAGCAGAGATCAAGAAATAACAGCATGAAGTTTTATTGCTACAAGAATCAATACTTGGGTCTTTTCCCTGTGTGAGACAATGTTTGTCACAACAGATGAAACATTAGAGATTTGTGTGCAGAATACATAATGCTCTTTTCTGTTTTTTCTTCTTTTCTTTTTTTCTTTTTTTTAACCTCAGGCTCTATGAAGACTGAGGTGTCATTTGACAGATGGTTTAATACAGACAATTTAATAACATTTGAGCTATTCTGTATGCTTGCTGGAAACATTAACACATTTAAAGCAAGATTCTAACATACATTTTGCTGCTGTGTGGTCATTTTCTCTTTAGTTTTATTATCTAGGTTAACACAAAACAGAGTAGGATCCTCTACAACTACCATCATGTGATTAAGAAAAATCTCTTCCTTTAAGAAAAAAAATTATATAAGCCATTTGGGAACAGATTAGCTTTCTACTTTTTAATAAACCAACTTGAGGAACACTTGAGGTACTGGCTAGAACTGTCTAAGACAGGAAGTTACAACTTTGATGTTTCTAAAGAAGGAAGAATTAAAGAAGCTTTCAGAGAGTTTTTGTAAGAAAGAGAGACAGGGAGAGACAGAAAGACTCAAATAAGACTACTTGGATGCTTCACAGACAGTGGGTTGGAACTAAGGAATGTGAATTCTAATTCTGTTTCTACTGAAAACCAGCTAATGGAAAATGGGAACATTATAACCACCTTGGGTTTCAATGTCCTTATCAAGAAAAAGAGACAGTTAATCTTCAATGTTTCCTCAGCAATTAGAATCTGCTCTTCTTGGGCTGTATATAAATAGGATGTAAGACTTTTTACTTTGGTCTGTATATGGGGAAAGACATAAAAAATAGTAAAGTATGGGGCTTCCCTGGTAGCACAGTGGTTGAGAATCAGCCTGCTAACTCAGGGGACACGGGTTCGAGCCCTGGTCTGGGAGGATCCCACATGCCGCGGAGTGACTGGGCCCGTGAGCCACAGCTACTGAGTCTGCGCGTCTGGAGCCTGTGCTCCGCAACAGGGGAGGCCGCAATAGTGAGAGGCCCGCACACCGCGATGAGGAGTGGTCCCCGCTTGCCGCAACTGGAGAAAGCCCTCACACAGAAACGAAGACCCAACCCAGCAAAAATAAATAAATTAATTAATTTTAAAAAATAGTAAAGTATGATTAATTGATTTTTTGGTGGTTTGCTAGTTTTTGGAATTCTTTTGCCAAGCCTGCAAGAATTTATTTCTGTGTCCCTAATACAGAAGGTGCCTGAAACTCATGAAATCTAATAGAAAAATTGTCATTCAGTGATAACCAAAATCATATTTAGTTGATTATAACCTGTTTTTCAGATCAGTGAAGACAAAGAAATTTAAGTATGTTCATTAGAATTTTAGATAACTTCTAGGGGATTTGAATGTCATATTGGCACCATCTATAGATACTTAAGGTGAAGTACACCCACAAAAATTTCATTTTATGATAATCCATCCCTCTCTTTTATTTAAGCTAAGTAGTATTAATTTCAATTAATCAGGAGTTACTAAACAGTTAAATCTAAGGCACAGCTAGCATTTGTCTAGTTGGGCTACAAATCATTCAGGCAGATGCTATTCTTCCTTTTGCCAGTTTATATTCTGGATGCATGATATCTACACTTTTAACACTCTTTGAAATTCTACAAATTCTGTAAAATGTTAAAGTTTCATTTTTAATGATGAGTAGCAAATTATTTTAATGTTTAAATCATCAATTAATATTCCATTTTAATGATGAGTTCCACTAAGTTTCTCTTAGAGTTTTGAATGGAGAATTATTTTTTTCTTAGCATCTTTTCTTGAAATTTTCAATGCTCAAATGCAAAAGTAACACAACAATCAAAGACATGTCTACAGAAATTCATGAAGTAGAAAACAAAAAAATAATTTGTTTAGATGAATGACCTTATTAATTGTATGAAAACATGTATATTTGAGACTTTGTTTTGTGGATTAATGTTCTAATTTTCTAGGCATAGTAACAATTACTTGGAATGTGAGAAAGACAGTATATTTGTCAATAAGTTTTGATGAACACAGGAGGGAGCAAGCATGTTAATTAAAGAAATTTGAAGAAAGAAGGGTGTGTCTGAGATCATGTTTCTGTTGGAGTAAGCAGAAGAAAACCCCTGTATTTTATTTTATTTATTTTATTTTAATTAATTTATTTATTTATTTTTGCGGTATGTGGGCCTCTCATTGTTGTGGCCTCTCCTGTTGTGGAGAACAGGCTCCGGACGCGCAGGCTCAATGGCCATGGCTCACGGGCCCAGCCGCTACATGGCATGTGGGATCTTCCCAGACCGGAGCATGAACCCGTGTCCCTTGCATTGGCAGGCGGACTCTCAACCACTGCACCACCAGGGAAGCCTACATCTGTATTTTAAATGCACATTCAGGAATTGTTTCTTTTTTTTTTTAAATCATTGTAAATTTTAAAGTTTATTTATTTATTTATTTATTTTGGCTGCGTTGGGTCTTTGCTGCTGTGTGCGGGCTTTCTCTAGCTGCGGTGAGCGGGGACTACTCTTTGCTGTGGTGCGCAGGCTTCTCACTGTGGTGACTTCTCCTGTTGTGGAGCACGGGCTCTAGGCGTGCGGGCTTCAGTAGTTGTGACTCGTGGGCTCTAGAGCATGGGCTCAGTAGTTGTGGTGCACGGGCCTAGTTGCTCCACGGCACGTGGGATCCTCCCAGACCAGGGCTCGAACCCCCATCCCCTGAATTGGCAGGCAGACTCTCAACCACTGCGCCACCAGGGAAGCCACAGGAATTAGTTCTTAAACCTTATTCCTTAATGAATAACTACAGTGAATGTAATGAGAACTATCTGGTGTAGACTGAACCTGAGGAATCAAATGAGAAACTTTCAAACACAAAAGCAAAGTCTCTGAATTCACTCTATTTGCTGTTTCATTGACTAGCCCTTTCTTTCATTGCTTTCCCTGTGTTGAATAGTTATTTTGGAAGAACAGCAATGAAAAACACACTAGCTCTATACAAGATTATACGTTTCTCTGATATCGTTTTAGGTTCTGTTAGCTAATAAACATGCAAAGATTTTGGACTTCTGCAAAAAAAGAAGCATTTCCTAATGCCATTTGCAGCAACAAGGATGTAACTAGAAATTATCATACTAAAAGAAGTCAGAAAGAGAAAGACAAATACCATATGATATCACTTGCACATGGAATCTCAGATATGACACAAATCAACCTATCTATGAAACAAAAATGGAATCAGGGCATAGAGAATAGACTGGTGGTTGCCAAGCAGGAGAGGGGTGGGAAAGGGATGGATTGGGAGTTTGGGATTAGCAGATGCAAACTGGAAATATAGAACAGATAGACAACAAGGTCCAACTTATAGCACAGGGAACTATATTCAATACCCTGTAATAAACCATAATGGAAAAGAATATGAAAAGAATGTGTGTATATATATATATATATATATATATATATATATATATATATATATATATATGTATATATGTATAACTGAGTCACTTTGTTGTAGAGCAGTAATTAAAACACAATTTTAAATCAACTATGCTTCAATAAAATATGAATGAAATTTAAAAAAGCATTTCAGTATTCATCAACTTAGAGAAGCCTAAATATCTGTAAATGCCTTAAATGTTTTCAGATATTTCTAAATTAACAAGGGAAAAAACGTGAAAATTAATTCCACTGATTTCTATGAGAATCCTATAACAATGGACAAATTGAGCCATCAGAAGAAGACTGGCAACTGAGGTATTCTGATTAATTACATTTTTCTATTTAACTGAAGTCTACGTTCCAAATCTTTCTTGTTCTTAATCTCATTAAGAGGAAGACACAGAGGGCAGAAAGCAGAAGCAAGACAAACTACAATCCTGCCACCTGTAGAACAATAACCACATTCACAGAAAGATACACAAGATGAAAAGGCAGAGAGATACGTACCAGATGAAGGAACAAGATAAAACCCCAGAAAAACAACTAAATGAAGTGGAGATAGGCAACCTTTGAGAAAAAGAATTCAGAATAATGATAGTGAAGATGATCCAGGACCTCGGAAAAAGAATGGAGACAAAGATCGAGAAGATGCAAGAAATGTTTAACAAAGACCTAGAAGACTCAAAGAACAAACAAACAAACAGAGATGAACAATACAGTAACAGAATGAAAACTACACTAGAAGGAATCAACAGCAGAATAACTGAGGGAGAAGAACAGATAAGTGACCTGGAAGACAGAATGGTGGAATTCACTGTTGCAGAACATAATAAAGAAAAAAGAATGAAAACAAAGACAGCCTAAGAGACCTCTAGGACAACATTAAACACAACAACATTCACATTATAGGGGTCAAGAAGGAGAAGAGAGAGAGGAAGGACCAGAGAAAATACTTGAAGAGATTATGGTCAAAAACGTCCCCAACATGGGAAAGCAAATAGCCATCCAAGTCCAGGAAACACAGAGAGTCCCATACAGGATAAACTCAAGGGGAAACACGCCAAGACACATAGTAATCAAATTGGAAAAACTAAAGACAAAGAAAAATTATTGAAAGCAGCACTGAAAACGACAAATAACATATAATGGAACTCCCAAAGGTTAACAGCTGATTTCTAAGCAGAAATTCTACAAGCCAGAAGGGAGTGGCATGATATATTTCAAGTGAAGAAAGGGAAGAACGTACAACCAAGATTACTCTACCCGGCAAGGATTTCATTCAGGTTCGATGGAGAAATCAAAAGCTTTACAGACAAGCAAAACCTAAAAGAATTCAGCACCACCAAACTAGCTCTACAACAAATGCTAAAGTAACTTCTCTAAGTGGAAAACACAAGAGAAGAAAAGGACCTACAAAAACAAACCCAAAACAATTAGGAAAATGGTCATAGGAACATACATATCGATAATTACCTTAAACGTCAAAGGATTAAATGCACCAACCAAAAGACACTGGCTTGCTGAATGGATACAAAAACAAGACCCATATTATGCTGCCTAAAAGAAACCCACTAGAGACCTAGGGACACATACAGACTGAAAGTGAGGGGATGGCAAAAGATATTCCATGCAAATGGAAATCAAAAGAAAGCTGGAGTACAATACTCATATCAGATAAAAAACCTTTAAAATAAGGAATGTTACAAGAGACACAGAAGGAAAGTACATAATGAACAAGGGATCAAACCCAGAAAAAGATAAAACAATTATAAATATATATGCACCCAACATAGGAGCACCACAATGCATAAGACAACTGTTAACAGCTATAAAAGAGGAAATTGACAGTAACACAATAATAGTGGGGGACTTTAACACCTCACTTACACCAATTGACAGATCATCCAACCAGAAAATTAATAAGGAAACACAAGCTTTAAATGACAAAATAGACCAGATAGATTTAACTGATATTTATAGGACATTCCATCCAAAAACAGCAGATTACAAGTTCTTCTCAAGTGCGCAAAGAACATTCTCCAGGATAGATCACATCTTGGGTCACAAATCAAGCCTCAGTAAATTTAAGAAAACTGAAATCATATCAAGCATCTTTTCTGACCACAACGCTATGAGATTAGAAATCAATTACAGGGAAAAACCTAAAAAACCCAAACATATGGAGGCTAAACAATACATTACTAAATAATGAAGAGATCACTGAAAAAATCAAAGATGAAATAAAAAAATACCTAGAGACAAATGACAATGAAAACATGACAATCCAAAACCTTTGGGATGCAGCAAAAACAGTTCTAAGAGGGAAGTTTATAGCAATAGAAGCCTACCTCAAGAACAACAAACATCTCAAATAAACAATCTAACCTTACAGCTAAAGGAACTAGAGAAAGAAGAACAAAGAAAACCCAAAGTTAGTAGAAAGAAAGAATTCATAAAGATCAGAGCAGAAATAAATGAAATAGAAACAAAGAAAAGAATAACAAACATCAATAAAACTAAAAGCTGCTTCTTTGAGAAGATAAACAAAATTGATAAATCATTAGCCAGACTCATCAAAAATAGAGGGAGAGGACTCAAATCAATAAAATTAGAAATGAAAATGGAGAAGTTATGACAGACACTGCAGAAATACAAAGCATCCTAAGAGACTATGACAAGCAACGCTATGCCAATATAATGGACAACCTGGAAGAAACGGACAAATTCTTAGAAAGGTATAACCTTCCAAGACTGAACCAGGAAGAAACAGAAAATATCAACAGACCAATACAAGTAATGAGTTTGAAACTGTGATTAAAAATCGTCCAACAAACAAAAGTCCAGGACCAGATGGCTTCACAGGTGAATTCTATCAAACATTTAGAGAAGAGCTAACACCCATCCTTCTCAAACCCTTCCAAGAAATTACAGAGGAAGGAATACTACCAAACTCATTCTATGAAGCCACCATCACCCTGATACCAAAATCAGAAGAAGATACTACAAAAAAAGATAATTACAGAATAATTTCACTAATGAATATAGATGCAAAATTCCTCAACAAAATACTAACAAACAGAAACCAACAACATATTAAAAGGATCATACCCCATGATCAAGTGGGATTTATGCCAGGGATGCAAGGATTCTTCAGTATATGCAAATTAATCATTGTGATAAGCCATATTAAAAAATTGAAGAATAAAAACCATATGATCATCTCAATAGATGCCGAAAAAGCTTTTGACAAAAGCCAACACTGATTTATGATGAAAACTCTCCAGCAAGTAGGCATAGAGGGAACCAACTTCAACATAATAAAGGCCATATACGACAGATCCACAGCGAACATCATTCTCAATGGTGAAAAACTGTAAGCATTTCCTCTAAGATCAGGAACAAGACAAGGACGTCCACTCTCACCACTATTATTCAACACAGTTTTGGAAGTCCTAGACATGACAATCAAAGAAGAAAAAGAAACAAAAGGAATACAAATTGGAAAAGAAGAAGTAAAAGTATCACTCTTTGCAGATGACTGATACTATACATAGAGAATCCTAAAGATGCTACCAGAAAACTACTAGAGCTAATCAATGAATTTGGTAAAGTTGCAGGATACAAAATTAATGCACAGAAATCTCTTGCATTCCTATACACTAATGATGAAAAATCTGAAAGAGAAATTAATGAAACACTCCCATTTACCATTGCAACAAAAAGAATAAAAAACCTAGGAATAAACCTGCCTAGGGAGACAAAAGACCTCTATGCAGAAAACTATAAGACAGTGGTGAAAGAAATTAAAGATGATACCAACAGATGGAGAGATATATCATGTTCTTGGATTGGAAGAATCAATATTGTGAAAATGACTCTACTATGCAAAGCAATCTACAGATTCAATGCAATCCCTATCAAATTACCAATGGCATTTTTTACAGAACTGGAACGAAAAATCTTAAAATTTGTACGGAGACATGGAAGACCCCGAATAGCCAAAACGGTCTTGAGGGAAAAAAAATGGAACTGGAGGAAGCAGACTCCCTCACTTTGTAGGCTATACTACAAAGCTACAGTAATCAATACAATATGGTACTGGCACAAAAACAGAGATATAGATCAATGGAACAAGACAGAAAGCCCAGAGATAAACCCACACACCTATGGTCAACTAATCTATGACAAAGGAGGCAAAGATATACAATGGAGAAAAGACAGTCTCTTCAATAAGTGGTGCTGGGAAAACTGGACAGCTACGTGTAAAAGAATGAAATTAGAACACTCCCTAACACCATACACAAAAATAAACTCAAAATGGATTAGAGACCTAAATGTAAGGCTGGACACTATAAAACTCTGAGAGGAAAACATAGGAAGAACACTCCTTGATATAAATCACAGCAAGATCATTTTTGATCCACCTCCTAGAGTAACGGAAATAAAAAGAAAAATCAACAAATGGGACCTAATGAAACTTCAAAGCTTTTGCACAGCAAAGCAAACTATAAACAAGATGAAAAGACAACCCTCAGAATGGGAGAAAATATTTGCAAATGAATCAACAAACAAAGGATTAATCTCCAAAATATATAAACAGCTCATGCAGCTCAATATTAAAAAAACAAACAACCCAATCCAAAAATGCACAGAAGACCTAAATAGACATTTCTCCAAAGAAGACATATAGATGGCCAAGAAGCACATGAAAAGCTGCTCAACGTCACTAATTATTAGAGAAATGCAAATCAAAACTACAATGAAGTATCACCTCACACCAGTTAGAATGGGCATCATCAGACAATCTACAAACAACAAATGCTGGAGAGGGTGTGGAGACAAGGGAATCTTCCTTCACTGTTGGTGGGAATGTAAGTGGATACAGCCACCACGGAGAATGGTATGGAGGTTCCTTAAAAAACTAAAAGTAGAATTACCATATGACTCAGCAATCCCACTATGGTGCATATACCCAGAGAAAACCGTAATTCAAAAAGACACATACAACCCATGTTCATTGCAGCACTATTTAAAATAGCCAGGACATGGAAGCTATCTAAATGCCCATCAACAGATGAATGGATAAAGAAGATATGGTACATATATACAATGGAATAATACTCAGCCATAAACAGGAACGAAACTGAGTCATTTGTAGAGATGTGGATGGATCTAGGGACTGTCATACAGAGTGAAGTACATTAGAAAGAGAAAAACAAATATCATATATTAATGCATATATGTGGAAACTAGAAAAATGGTACAGATGAACTGGTTTGCAGGGCAGAAATCGAAACACAGATGCAGAGAACAAACGTATGGACACCAAGGGGGGAAAATGGCCAGGGGTGGGGAGGGGTTGGTAGTGTGATGAATTCGGAGATTGGGATTGACATATATACACTAATATGTATAAAGTGGATAACTAATAAGAACCCGCTGTATAAAAAAATAAAATTCAAAAATTGAAAAAAATTAAAAAAAGGAAGACACATTAACCCATTTTTAGTAAGTACTTTGTATTAGATGTAGAAGTAGTTGGAGATATGTAGACTAAATGTCTACTAATACCTAGATGTAGTCCATTCATTTCTATTCATTACACAATCCTAAAATATGAGCTTATTTTGTTAGGCTTTGCAAAGTTACAGGCTCACTATAACTGGAGTTAAAATAATAAGTTAGGTCTTACAGATACTTTCATTTTTAATAAAAGTGGTTTGCAAGGATGCTATCAACTGTTTTGCATGTATATATAATGGTGTTTTTTAAAATACAGGAAGTGCTTGAAATTATGTATTTCTTTAAATATTGTAGAAGTCCTGTAACCCTGTTTGAACCATTAATTTATCAAGTGGACTCATTAAAAAATGTAAAACCAACTTTAAAATTTTAAAATAACATTTTGGAACACCAACTCATAGGGCCAGTGATGGTAAATTTTAACTTAGTTCTGTTGAAGTTATTACAAATTCTGAAGTTCAGTATTCTTAATATATGACTTTACTATTCTATTGTTCTTATTAATTTAGTTTTATCAGATAATTATGCAATATTCCATTTTTTTTGTAATGCTTATGGAAGAAAAGTTAACATGTTTTCCTTCAAAATATAGTCTTACTACTCCTCACATGACAGGAGATATTCCTCAGCATTCTCCTAGATGCAAGATTCCACGAGGGAGAACCGAAGTAGGTTTCTATAAGGTGAGGAGGAAGGCTGGAAGCGAGTTTGACAACCCTTGCATCTGAAAAGCTCTTGATCAAAGTTTTTCAGGATTGGATCAATGCTATCCCCTGGGAGGAATGTTAAACACATCAGAATGAAGAGCTCTTTCCTTTCCTCTGTTCTGCTCTTTGTCACCACATCTGTTTATCTGCATTTTTCTTACACTCATTTATTACTTAATGTCATATTTTTCTGCAAATAATAATACAGTATTTTCTGCAAATGGACACCAAGCACAGATAAATGGTAGTGTCTAACTAAACCCTTGTAATGGGATTTATTAGATTTCTCCCACTTAGCTCTTCTTTCACATATTTGTGCTGTACCAGGAAGAATGAGTCAGACAATTTAATAAGTAAACATGTTATTGAGTCATACAGTGGAAAATTGGATTCCAAACACTTGTTTTATATGATAAAACTAACTTTAAAACATTGTCATTAAAAAATAAATTTACTGGGCTTCCCTGGTGGTGCAGTGGTTGAGAGTCCGCCTGCCGATGCAGGGGACACGGGTTCGTGCCCCGATCCCGGAAGATCCCACATGCCGCGGAGCGGCTGGGCCCGCGAGCCATGGCCGCGGAGCCTGTGTGTCCGGAGCCTGTGCTCCGCAACGGGAGAGGCCACAGCAGTGAGAGGCCCGCGTACAGCAAAAAAAAAATAAATAAATAAATAAAAAATAAAAAATAAAAAATAAAAAATAAATTTACTGACAGCCTCACCATAGTATCTATTAGTTTTTCTTGATCCCTCCAAACATTCATATATGCCTCTGAATTGGCATTATAATTATCCTTTATATGCCATTTTGTTTAATCATTTTTTCTGAATAACATTTAGAATTAGTTAAGAGCTTCTGAATCATCTTTTTTTATATATAATATAAAAAAGCTGGCATTCACTGAGCACTTATTGCATTCTAGGTACTAAGCTAAACTCATTACACGTATTTTCTTGTTTATATAAAATAGGTGGGAGGTGGTTGTTATTATGCCATGTATTGAGGACTGGAACAGTTAAGCAATTTACTCAACATCACACAGGTAGCCAGTGATGGATCAAGGATTAATAACCAGATGGTCTGACCTTAGAACTTACGCCCTCAACCAATATGTTATACTGCTTCTTACAACTAAGAATATCTGACAAAGAAATAAGGACTGGATAATGTAAAGGGTTGAGGAAACATAGTTACATTAAAGTTTATGTTAGGGATTTAAATTAATAAATTCTTAATTCCTTTATCTGGTTACTCCCTGTGGTTCTCCCTCCTCCTCACGCCAAAATAAGAAATAGCTTTGGGGATGTGACTTAGTATTCCAGAGCTTTAAAAATATGTGTGTGTGTGTGTGTGTGTGTGTGTGTGTGTGTGTGTGTATGTATGTATGTATATTCTTATCCCTAGGTTTCAGAACACAGCAGCAGGAGAGTAAGACAGACATACTCTACATAAGACCAGGGATCAGGGGCCGAAGCAGGGAATATTTGTCAGTGAATTTCCACAACAAAGATCAAAACATGTTTAAGTTCATCAAGCTAAATAAATCTACCACATGGTTAGTCAAATTACAAAAGAAACTAGTGACAACAGTGGGGATAGGTATGAATATAAAGAAGCATTTTTTTTTAAATAACAAAAATTACCTATAGAAAAAAACTTGAAAATTATTTCAAGTTTGTTCAAATGTGTTCCAAAAACACATTTCAGAAGATCTCTTTGGCTTTAAGGAAAAAACAACATTTATTTTTGAAAGGAATTATTTTCTAACTCAAAACGTTTTTATTTTCTCTCTAGAAAATGCCACCTTAGAATATTCATATATCTGGTGCAATCCTGTGTCCATATTCTTGAGTGTATCTGTGGGTCTTGAGGAAGAAACAAGATTTTAAAAGCTTTAATATCCTGATATACTATGGAGAATGTTGTCTACAAAATGTCATGGGTTAAATGCCACCTAGAAATTAGGAGAACCAAAGAAGAATTTAGGGACAACAACGTAATATTCTAAAGACAACAATTAGAGATTGTTGTCTACATGTGTCAAATTCAGGGAGTGTTAGGGAATTGAATGGGGACATTTAAAGATAAAATAAGAAAAATGTATGCTCAGAGAGAAAAAGAAAATAGTGAAGAGAATACATTATCTTTGTACTTAATTGTAGAAAATGAAAGATTTCTTCTCTCCACTTTTTAAACAGACAGGAAGTTCAAGTTATATTAAATGGCAATAAATACAGCAGATTACAGCTATTTGATAAAATAGGTGAATAAAACACTAGTACTTATCACCTGAGCATTAAACAAGTAGAAATAAACCTTATTAAGAAAGCATTTTACAAGGGAGCCTGACCACCAATTTTTTGATCAAGTTGACTGAAATTGTAGTCTGCTTCACTCCAACATTAGTCTATAATTAGGGGTGCTTGTGATTGTATGAAGAACCTAAAACAGTTACTTTAGAGTGACCAAATCCACAGTCTGAAATAAGAATGTGTGTATTATTTATTATGCAATTTCCATAAGTGTAATTGTATACAGTAAAAGCCCTCTCCTGTGTTTGGGTCCTGTAGAGAGTTGGCTAATCAATTATTTTAAACTAGGGGTACCTTCAACATTTGCTTAACTTAAAAGATATAAGTGTGCATTCTCTAGCCTTTAGATGCAGAATGAAGCCTTCTTCTGTATGGCCACTGTTTAGACTTGTACCTAATCTTCCTTGAATAAACCATACATATAATGCGTCTTTTAAAAATTTCTAGTTTTGGTGTTTTAGTATCTTTAATATGTAGAAAGAATGTACAGATTCTTGTGAAGCTGAGTGCAGAAACATTCTAATTTTTATGATTCTCTCATCTCCTGTCTATTTTTCACTCAAATAATTCAATGTTTTTTTGTTTTTTTCTTTTTTGGTCCTAGACTCTATGAAGCCTTTCCAAAGCATTTAACTTAATTTGCATGTAACAGTGAGTTTCTTTTCACACTCAAATTTTTCAATTAATGCAGAATTTAATTAAATTATATAATTATAAAGATGATTCCACAGTAGGATGGAATCATCCTACATATTGAAGCTAAATTAACATTGGCTCAAAGGAAAAAATTCTCTCTCTCTCCAGCAGACAAATCTGGTTAGGTATTTTAAGGCTGACAGGTTGGCTCAACAATCATTAGTGACAGTGCCTTCTTCTAACTAGTTACTCTAGTGCTCCAACTAGTGGAACAAAATGATTGCTCCTATTCCTGCCATTACATTCAAAATTCCAGGCAGTAGCAAAAGGGAAAGAAGAAAAGTATAACTCCTTCACTTTAATGACATGACCCATAATTTGCACACATCACCTGACCACACTTAGTCATCTCCTTTGTCATATCTAGCTACAAAGGAGGCTAGGAAATGTAGCCTTTTAGCTGGGTGAACATACATTGACTAAAAATTCTATTGTTATTTAAGAATGAGAGAAGGGGAGAACAGATATTGAGAGACACAAAGCAGTCTCTAAAATATTTAGATCTACTGCCCAGTGATACTTTTGAAACCAGGCAAATGTTTTAGCAGGTTTTGTTCTGACTGTCCTCTGGTTATGCCACTACACACAGGGTGAGGAGCCCACGGGGCCAAGAGGACTTGCCTAACTGGAATCATACCCTCCTTCTAAACCTGGCTACCAGGACTTCAAAATTCCGTATGAACAGCCCTGGGCCTGTTTCCGTTGCCTCAGGTAGGCCGTCTGGAGGATGAACTACATGCACTTCAGGAGTATGAAAGCAGCTTGGATGAGCAGGCTGGGAAAGTCACATGTGTGTGACGTCCCCTGTAGAGTCAGAGCTGGAGGTGAGAAGAGAATGGGAGAGTATGAACCAGCTTACCTGGTACTGGATAATCCAAATGCAGAACTCAGAGACAGTAGAAAAATTGAAAACTGAATCTAGCCTTTCAGCTCATTATGGAGGTGTATTTGCCAAAGTAGGAAGATGGTTTTAATTGTCTATGGCTATGTAACAAACTATGGCAAAGCATGGTGGTTTAAGACAACAATCATTTATTGTTCCGGTGGGGACAGTTCCGCAAGCTGTATACTATTGCTAGAGGACCCAAGATGCTTCCCTCATGTGTTTGGAGCCTTGGTGCTGGTTGCCAGCTGGGGTATCTTGTTTTTCTTCATATGACCTCTCTTTCCATGTGTTTTCTTATGATCCAAAGCATCTATTATAAATTTCTTTACGTGGCAGCTGACTTCTAAGAAGGTGAAAATGGGAAGATGCAAGGCCTCTTAAGGCCTAGACCCAGAAATCACACTTCAACATATTCTAGTGTCCAAAGCAGGTCATAGGACCAGACCAGATAAAGGGAGGGCAAATAGGTCCAACTATTTAATTGGACCTTGGCAAAGTCATATTGCAAAAAGGCATGCGGGATGGGATGGATTGTCATGGCCATCTGAGAAACAATCTACAACAAACACATTTTATTTAATAGCTTTGTTTTTTTAAATCTAGGTTGATGTCTCCATTTGTATTCTTGCCTCAGTCTCTGAACATATTAGGCATGTATCTGTCTTTATCCATCCAAATTCCTCTTATTCCTGCACATCAAATACTTTTTCCCACACAGAAAACATCTGCATCTTCAACAGAGACCTCCACATTGTCCCATCTAGTTCGTGCATGCAAATGCAAAGTCTCTGGGTGATGTTCAGTTCTTCCCACCGAGTCGGACTCAGTGTGGTCTGGTAACCTATACTCTAAAAGGCAAATTCTATTTCTTCCCTCACATGCATTGTACAGTGGTGAAGTAGAAACAGTATAACCACAATAGAAATCTCTATTCAGATAAAGGAAAAATGGAAAATGTGACAACTGTGAAGGCAAAGTGCCATGGCACCAGAGAAAGCTTCTTGGTCAGCCCAGTTGCAAGTCTAGGTTTTATTCCCTGGGAGAAAAACCTTATCCATGGTCCTCAATGGTCCTTAGACTTTTGCCTTATCAATTACTTTTCAGGAAGTGGGTGATGGATTATATGCCTTTCTTGGGGGCCACACAGCCCTTACGGTCTTTTTGTTGCTAGAGGGGGGCTCTGTTGGGGGTCCACAGGTTGCTTTAAGATTCAAAAGTTTATGGGAATTTTATTGCTAAAGAGATTACAGAGTCAGCCTGCCAGCACTTAATTTCCTAGAAAAACCTAGTTTTCTGTGGTATTTGCTTCTGATCATTTCTGTGTAAGAGTAACCACAGCCAAATATATAAACATGATTTATAAGCCTGGAAAAGCTGGACTTTGTTTACTGGCCTTTATGCTCTATCTTCCTGACCTTAATTTAATGGGGTTATATTTGAGAGTATCTACAGTAAGAGTTTTGGGTGAGGTGGTAATAGTCTTAACCTGATTTTCATGCTGTAGCATTCCCCATGCTTTCAGTATCAGTCAGCATGCTTTATAGAAGAAATGAAATCTTGTGAGTTGGTTGAGAAGTAGGTTTAAGATTGTTGGTTAAGAAATTTTCTACCGTAGAGCCCAGAACCAAGATGGCAGAGTAGAAGGATGTGCTCTCACTCCCTCTTGCAAGAGCAACAGTATCACAACTAGCTGCTGGACAATCATCGACAGGAAGACACTGGAACTCACAAAAAAAGATACCCCACATCCAAAGACAAAGGAGAAGGCACAATGAGACAGTAGGAGGGACGCAATCACAGTAAAATCAAATCCCATAACTGCTGGATGTGTGACTCACAGACTGGAGAACACTTATACCACAGAAGTCCACCCACTGGAGTGAAGGTTCTGAGCCCCATGTCAGGCTTCCAAACTTGGAGGTCCAGTAATGGGAGAAGGAATTCCTAGAGAATCACTTAGAAGGCTAGTGGGATTTGATTGCAGGACTTCAACAGGACTGGAGGAAACAGAGACTCCAGTCTTGGAGGGCACACACAAAGTAGTGTGCACATCAGGACCCAGGGGAAGGAGCAGTGACCTCACGGGAGATTGAACCAGACCTATCTGCTAGTGTTGGAGGGTCCCCTGCAGAGGTGGGGGATGGCTGTGGCTCACCGTGGGGAAAAGGACACTGGCAAAAGAAGTTTGAGGAAGTACTCTTTGGCGTGAGGAATCCCAGAGTCCACCATTAGCCCCACCAAAGAGCCCAGGTAGGCTCCAGTGTTTGGTTGCCTCCAGCCAAACAACAAATAGGGAGGGAACCGAGCCCAACCCATGGGCAGTATAGCAGATTAAAGTTTTACTGAGCTCTGCCCACCAGAGCAATAGTCAGCTCTACCCACCAACAGTCCCTCCCATCAAGGAACTTGCACAAGCCCCATAGATAACCACATCCACCAGAGGGTAGACAGCAGAAGCAAGAAGACCTGCAATTCTGCAGCCTGTGGAACAAAAACAACATTCACAGAAAGATAGACAAGATGAAAAGGCAGAGGGCTATGTGTCAGGTGAAGTAACAAGATAAAACACCAGAAAGACAACTAAATGAAGTGGAGATAGGCAACCTTCCAGAAAAAGAATTCAGAATGATGATAGTGAAGATGATCCAGGACCTCAGAAAAAGAATGGAGGCAAAGATCGAGAAGATGCAAGAAATGTTTAACAAAGACCTAGAAGAATCAAAGAACAAACAAATAGAGATGAACAATACAATAACTGAAATGAAAAATACACTAGAAGGAATCAACAGCAGAATAACTGAGGCAGAAGAACGGATAAGTGACCTGGAAGACAGAATGGTGGAATTCACTGCTGTGGAACAGAATAAAGAAAAAAGAATGAAAAGAAATGAAGACAGCCTAAGACACCTCTGGAACAACATTATAGGCAACAACATTTGCATTATAGGGGTCCCCAAAGGAGAAGAGAGAGAGAAAGGACCAGAGAAAATATTTGAAGAGATTATAGTCAAAAAGTTCCCTAACATGGGAAAGCAAACAGCCACCCAAGTCCAGGAAGCACAGAGAGTTCCATACAGGATAAACCCAGGAGAAACACGCTGAGACACATAGTAATCAATTGGCAAAAATTAAAGACAAAGAAAAATTATTGAAAACATCAAGGGAAAAATCACAAATAACATACAAGGAAACTCCGATAAGGTTAACAGCTGATTTCTCAGCAGAAACTCTACAAGCCAGAAGGGAGTGGCTTGATATAATTAAAGTGATGAAAGGGAAGAATCTACAACCAAGATTACTCTACCTGGCAAGGATCTCATTCAGATTCAATGGAGAAATCAAAAGGTTTACAGACAAGCAAAAGCTTTACAGACAAGCAAAAGCTAAGAGAATTCAGCACCACCAAACCAGCTCTACAACAAATGCTAAAGTAACTTCTCTAAGTGGGAAACACATGAGAAGAAAAGGACCTACAAAAACAAACCCAAAACAATTAGGAAAATGCTCATAGAAACACACATATCGATAATTACCTTAAATGTGAAAGATTAAATGTACCAACCAAAAGACACAGGCTTGCTGAATTGATACAAAAACAAGACCCATATATATACTGTCTACAAGAGACCCACTACAGACCTAGGGACACATACAGACTGAAGGTGAAGGAATGGAAAAAGATATTCCATGCAAATGGAAATCAAAAGAAAGCTGGAGTAGTAATACTCATATCACATAAAATAGACTTTATAATAAAGAATGTTACAGGAGACAAGGAAGGACACTACATAATGATCAAGGGATCAATCCAAGAAGAAGATATAACAATTATAAATATATATGCACCCAACATAGGAGCACCTGCATACATAAGGCAACTGCTAACAGCTATAAAAAAGGAAATCAACAGAAACACAATAATACTGGGGGACTTTAACACCTCATTTACACCAATGGACAGATCATCCAAAATGAAAATAAATAAGGAAACAGAAGCTTTAAATGACACAATAGAACAGATAGATTTAGTTGATATTTATAGGACATTCCATCCAAAAAGAGGAGATTACACTTTCTTCTCAAGTGTGCACAGAACGTTCTCCAGCATAGATCACATCTTAGGTCACAAATCAAGCCTCTGTAAATTTAAGATAATTGAAATCATATCAAACATCTTTTCTGACCACAACGCTATGAGATTACAAATCAATTACAGGGAAAAAAACATAAAAAACATAAACACATGGAGACTAAACAATACATTAGTAAATAACCAAGAGATCACTGAAGAAATCAAAGAGCAAATAAAAAAATACCTGGAGACAAATGACAATGAAAACATGACGATCCAAAACCTATGGGATGCAGCAAAAGCAATTCTAAGAGGGAAGTTTATAGCAATACAAGCCTACCCCAAGAAAAAAGAAAAATCTCATATAAACAATCTAACCTTACACCTGAAGGAACTAGAGAAAGAAGAACAAACAAAACCCAAAGCTAGCAACAGCAAAGATCAATAAAACTAAAAGCTGGTTCTTTGAGAAGATAAACAAAATTGATAAACCATTAGCCAGACTCATCAAGAAAAAGAGGGAGAGGACTCAAATCAATAAAAGAAGAAATGAAAAAGGTGAAATTACAACAGACACCACAGAAATACAAAGCATCCTAAGAGACTACTACAAGCAACTCTATGCCAATAAAATGGACAACCTGGAAGAAATGGACAAATTCTTAGAAAGGAATAACCTTCCACTGAACCAGGAAGAAATAGGAAATATGAACAGACCAATCACAAGTAAAGAAATTGAAACTGTGATTAAAAATCTTCCAACAAACAAAAGTCCAGGATCAGATGCCTTCACAGGTGAATCCTATCAAACATTTAGAGAAGAGCTAACACCCATCCTTCTCAAACTCTTCCAAAAAATTGCAGAGGAAGGAACACTCCCAAACCCATTCTATGAGGCCATCATTACCCTGATACCAAAACCAGATAAAGATACTACAAAAAAAGAAAATTACAGACCAATATCACTGATGACTATATATGCAAAAAGCCTCAACCAAATACTAGTAAACAGAATCCAACAACACATTAAAAGGATCATGCACCATAATCAAGTGGGATTTATCCCAGGGATGCAAGGGTTCTTCAAAATATGCAATTCAATCAATGAGATACACCATATAAACATACTGAAGAATCTATTGATCATCTCAATAGATGCAGAAAAAGCTTTTGACAAAAATCAACACCCATGTATGATAAAAACTCTCCAGAAAGTGAGCATAGAGGGAACCCACCTCAACATAATAAAGGTCATATATGACAAACCCAGAGCAAACATCATTTTCAATGGTGAAAAACTGAAAGCATTTCCTCTAAGATAAGGAACAAGACCAGGATGTCCACTCCCACCACTATAATTTAACATAGTTTTGGAAGTCCTAGCCACAGCAATCAGAGAAGAAAAAGAAATAAAAGGAATACAAATTGGAAAAGAAGAAGTAAAATTGTCACTGTCTGCAGATGTCATGATACTGTATATAGAGAATCCTAAAGATGCCACCAGAAAACTACTAGAGCTAATCAATGAATTTGGTAAAGTTGCAGGATACAAAATTAATGCACAGAAATCTCTTGCATTCCTATACACTAATGATGAAAAATCTGAAAGTGAAATTAAGAAAACACTCCCGTTTATCACTGCAATAAAAAGAATAAAATACCTAGGAATAAACCTACCTACGGAGACAAAAGACCTGTATGCAGAAAACTGTAAGACACTGGTGAACAAAATTAAAGATGATACCAACAGATGGAGAGATATATTATGTTCTTGGATTGGAAGAATCAATACTGTGAAAATGACTCTACTACGCAAAGCAATCTACAGATTCAATGCAATCCCTATCAAATTACCAATGGCATTTTTTATGGAACTAGAATAAAAACTCTTAAAATTTGTATGGAGACACAAAAGACCCTGAGTAGCCAAAGCAGTCTTGAGGGTAAAACACGGAGCTGGAGGAAGCAGACTCCCTGGCTTCAGACTATCTACAAAGCTACAGTAATCAAGACAATATGGTACTGGCCCCAAAACAGAAACATTGATCAATGGAACAAGATAGAAAGCAAAGAGATAAACCCCTGCAGCCATGGTCAACTAATCTATGACCAAGGAGAAAAGGATGTACAATGGAGAAAAGACAGTCTCTTCAACAAGTGGTGCTGGGAAAACTGGACAGCTACATGTAAAAGAATGAAATTAGAACACTCCCTAACACCATACACAAAAATAAACTCAAAATGGATTAGAGACCTAAATGTAATACTGGACACTATAAAACTCTTAGAGGAAAACATAGGAAGAACACTCTTTGACATAAGTCACAGCAAGATCATTTTTGATCTACCTCCTAGAGTAATGGAAATAAAAAGAAAAATCAACAAATGGGACCTACTGAAATGTAGAATCTTTTGCACAGCAAAGGAAACCATAAATAAGATGAAAAGACAACCCTCAGAATGGGAGAAAATATTTGCAAATGAATCAACGGACAAAGGATTAATCTCCAAAATATATAAACAGCTCATGCAGATCAATATTAAAAAAACAAAAAACCCAATTGAAAAATGGGCGCAAGACTTAAATAGACATTTCTCCAAAGAATACATACAGGTGGCCAAGAAGGACATGAAAAGCCGCTCAACATCACTAATTATTAGAGAAATGCAAATCAATACTACAATGAGGGATCACCTCATACCAGTTAGAATGGGCATCATCAGAAAATCTACAAATAACAAATGCTGGAGAGGGTGTGGAGAAAAGGGAACCCTCTTGCACTGTTGGTGGGAATGTAAATTGACACAGTCACTATGGAGAACAGTATGGAGGTTCCTTAAAAAACTAAAATTAAAATTACTGTATGATCCAGCAATCCCATTACTGGGGAAATACCCAGAGAAAACCATAATTCAAAAAGACACATGCACCCCTATGTTCACTGCAGCATTATTTACAATAGCCAGGTCATGGAAGCAACCCAAATATCCATCAACAGATGAATGGATAAAAAAGATGTGGTAGATATATACAATGGAATATTACTCAGCCATAAAAAGGAATGAAATTGGGTCATTTGTTGAGATGTGGATGGATACAGAGGCTGTCATACAGAATGAAGTAAGTCAGAAAGAGAAAAACAAATATCGTATATTAACGCATATATGTGGAACCTAGAAAAATGGTACAGATGAACCAGTTTGCAGGGCAAAAATTGAGAGACAGATGTAGAGAACAAACCTATGGACACCAAGGGGAGAAAGCTGCAGGGGTGGTGGTGGTGGTGCTGTGATGCATTGGGCAATTGGGTTTGACATGTATACACTGATGTGTATAAAATTGATGACAAATAAGAACAAAAAAATGTTTTTGTTCTACTGTAGAATAAACTAAAAGTAATATAAGTGGAATTCAGACTTTAGCTTCCAATTCTTCCTCATCATTATTTGTTGAAACCATTATCCCAGAGTGGCTGAGATATCTGTCTCTGTCATGACTGGCTTCAGGTATATATTTTTTGTTCTCAAGCATCTACTATTCCTCTTATTTTTGTCTGATTTCACTCTGCATGTAGTAAATCAAAGTTCAGAGTTTAAATGCAGTGTGTTAAATAATTGTATTAAAGAGAAATGTTTTTACTTCTAATGCCTTCCCATAAGTGCTTCAAAATGTTTGATCTCTATTTGTGTTGCATTTCTGCTCCGGTCTGTGTTTTTATTGTTCAACATCTCTTTCTCTTTCAAGGTTCTTCCACTTCTATGATTTTTCTAAATCAGTGCTGTCCAGTAGGTATATAATGCAAGCCAGATATGTAGTTAATAAATGTTCCAGTACCCTTATTAAAAAATGTAAGAATAGTTGAAATTAATTTTAATATTTAACTCAGCATAAAAACTATTATTTCAAATGTAACTAATACAAAAATTGAGATTTTAAAATATTTTTTCATATGAAATCTTCAAATTTTGTTGTGTATTTTATACTTAAAACATATAATTTTTGATTAGCTATATTTCAAGTACTCAGCAGTTAGAGTACAGCTCTACAGTTTTGCAATGACTTGGGATGCAAGTAGGATATATTGGTTATCATTTACCACATAAATGTACTTTTCTAACCATTGTGAGGGATATCAATTGTCTCATTTTAAGAAATTCATATTTAGTGAATATTATAAGGGATATAAGACTATAATTATAATATGTTTCTCAAATAGTAAAGTTCTAGAAAACATAAATTTGAGTCATTCATTTTGGAGATAATTATATCTCCTTCTGTTTTCTTTTTTCTTTAAACAGAGAGCCTCTGTAGGGCTTTTTTTTGGTTGTTGTTTTCCATTTGGAAAAATATATTCAAGGAAAAGTCCACCCAGGTCTTACAACTATCATCTTCCATCTTTTACAGAAAAAGAGTCCTGATAAGCCTGAGAGTGGTTGTTCATGTCCTTGATATGAAATTATCTTGGGAAAGATTAAATATTAGTTAGATTACTATTGAAAATATGCTCCTCATCTATAATGAACTGGAGTTGTTAAATAGCACCCTTCATTTATTTCCCCCAAGTAAAGTACTTAAGTCTCTGGGGGATACATCCAGGAGGTCAATACTCAAAGATCTTACTTCACAAGGTATTTGATCATTTATATTAAGGGAAACAAAATGTCTTCCTCTTGGAATTCACATAGACCTCCAGCATCCTGGGGTCATCTTTCATTCTAACATTTAAATAAAATGGCTCAAACCCCTTTTTATAAAATAATATTACCTAGCTTCCATCTACTTCCCCCTCCTTTAAGGGGCCAACTTCCTCTAAAATATTTGGAGAAATGAAGGCTATTTCAAGTTTGCTTTTCTACTGTCATCTCCAGGACTCATAATCATAGCTCCTTTGCTCAACCACAAGCTTTCATTACTTTGTGGCTGGTTTCCACCTACAACTTTGGAACTTTGCTTCCCTTCCTTCATTCCTCAAAGTACCACTAATAGTAAATGACTAAGATTCTATGGTAAACAGATTTCTGCTAAAGACTTAGGGAGATAAGACAATAATTTCCAAATAGAAGACAATTCTACTTGCCCTCCCACAAACCATGTCGCTGAGAATCCAACTGTCTAGACCAGTGTTGTCCGACAAAACTTTTGCACTGTCCAACCCAGTAGCCTCTAGCATTATACTGCTGTTGAGCACTTGAAATGTGGCTATAGTGGCTGAGGAACTGAATTTTTACCTTGATTAAATTAATGTGCATAGTGGCTACTATGTTGAATAGTGTGGGTCTAGAAGCTTGATTCCCTTTCTTTTTCAAGATTTTCACTCCCATTTACCAAACATTGGTAGATAATTACAAAATCCTTGTTACTTTATTTCAAAGAGAGGGATTTCACTTAATTTTTTCTCGAAGTCATGTCTATCTAGATTATCCTAGGGCCCCTACTACATACAATAAAAAAAGAAAAAACCCAATGTGGCCTATCAAAATGTTTTTCTAGAACCAAAGAAAAATTTACTTTGGTAAATGTCTACACTTAGGAAGTCTTAAGTAGTTGCAAATAATATTTTGTTTTAAAAATTAATATTTTTCTTCTGATTACACTTTTTCTTCAGCAAAATCTTTGCAGTACCCAGAGAGGAAGGTTACCCATAAACCCTTTCCACAGATAATGTTCTGGAAAAGATAAAAACATATTATCCACTGTCCTATGAAAACTTCATAGGTTACTCAGTCTCTATGACTTGCAGTCCTAAAATGAGAAACTATCATAGGCAGACTTCTCCAAAACCAGAAGAAATCACTTAAAATTTTTTGTATATTTTATTTTTATTTATTTATTTTTTTTTGCAGTATGTGGGCCTCTCACTGTTGTGGCCTCTCCCGTTGCGGAGCACAGGCTCCGGACACGCAGGCTCAGCGGCCATGGCTCACAGGCCCAGCCACCCTGCGGCATATGGGACCCTCCTGGACTGGGGCACAAACCCGTGTCCCCTGCATTGGCAGGTGGACTCTCAACCACTGAGCCACCAGGGAAGCCCTTGTATATTTTAATTGGGGAATGAGAACAAACAGCTGTTTCTTGAGCAGGAAGGAATTGGTGTGACCAGAATGTCAAGTTGATTTTTTATCTTGAGGCTTGTGGCCTTGAAATTCAGTGCCCATTCCCAAGATTTTGTCTCTTTGAAGATGGTGGACTCCTGTTATTAAAATAATCTCCCTTTCCCATGTCTGCTCCCCACTGTGGAATCCAGAGAATAGTAAATCAAACCATTTACCAAGTTCCTTTTAGGGCCATATTCTGCCTGTACTTGGTGTGAAGCTCTTCTTCCTAGGGATTTGCCTGTTTCCCAAGTCCCTACAAAAGGGGAGAGAGTCCCAAGAGTAAACTAAGTCTTTGTGCTCACAGAATCTAAAAGTTCCATTCCTCTGGAAATTCTCCCTCCCCCCTTCCTGCCACTTAACTTGTTGCCAGAACCTTCCCATATAAGCCTTAGCTTCCTCATAATTAAAGTTGACTTCTTGGTGTGCTTAGTACTTGCTAAGTACCCACTCTTCTCACAATCACAGTAAGAGGGGGATGTTTTCATTTCATGGAGTCTTAAGTCTCAGCCTCGAAAATAACCAGAATTCTCAGCTTTGCAGGGCTTTAGTGAAGGCTGGTGGCCACCCCAGTGAATTATGAAACAGTGATTGGAATTTCTTAGTGGCAAGTGATTTTCTCCTCTACAATCCTATGTTTTTTTCCTTGATTTGCTTTATATAGACTGTAGGTTTTTATCAGACCTGGTCAAACACATCCTATTTATGCTCACCTGCCCCCAATTGGTAGAATAGTGGTATTTATTGTCACTGTCCCAAAGTCCTCTAATTGGAAAGGAAAACACCACCTGTCCCTACTCTATGGAGCCTTAAATAATGAAATTCTGAGACCAGATTTTTGCTGACAACAACTTCTTCTGCCCGTGTCTGAGTTGGTGTCTCGTGTGCTGGGATGAAGTGTTTTCTACTGGCTTCCAATGCCACCTATCTTTCTTCCTTCTGATGAATTATCTTTATTATTTGAAAGAAATATCCTATTTACTTTGAGATATTACAATACAATTTTACAATAAATAGATCCACTAATTATTTTTTCAATTAAATTCTCTTTGAAATAGTTTTTCTAACTTCATTTGATAAATAAATGTATTTATACTGTAAATATTTATTGAGCACATAGTATGTGAAGATATCTTTCTAGATGCTGGGGATACAGCAGTGAGCAAAACTCACACAAATCCCCAGTCTCATGGTGTTTACATTCTAGTTGATGAAAACAGAAAATAAAGAGATGCTTATAATTTCTGTAAAGAAATCTTCCTTTCTGAAAAGGAAAGTGTGAGTGAGAATGGAAGGGATGAGCTGAGAATTATTAGTGGGAGTAGTTACTGTTTTAGGCAAGATGAGCAGGGAAGAACCCACTAGTAAGTTAATATTTGACCAGAGACTTAAAAGAGGCTGATGGAGTAAACCAGGTAGAGATCTGGGGAAAAACGTTGCAGAAAGACGGGAATGGCAAGTACAAAGTCTTGACATGTACAAGAAATAGCAAGATGGTCAGTGCAGCTGGAGTTAAGCTAGGATTGGGAGCCATAGTAGCTGAAGTCAGAGAGAGAGAGAGAGGTAGATAGATAAGTAGAGAGAGAGAGAGAGAGAGAGAGAGAGAGAGAGAGAGAGAGAGAGGAGCAGGAAACTACAGTGTCTTACAGATATGTGTACTTTGGCTTTTACTCTGAGATAAGACACCATTGGTAGGTTTGGGGCAGAAGAATTATCCACACAAATGAAGGCGTTTTTTCTTCCTTCTTTGTGATGCATGTTTAGAAATTAAATGCTAGAGTAGTGGCTACTCTACAAATTTGTCAAGACCTTCTCCAGTGCTGTACCCATATCTAGGCAGACACAAGAACAAATAGCCATATCAAGGATAGGCCATTAGAATTTCCTAACTTCTTACATCCATCCACAAGTAATCTGAAAGAGTTAAGGTTGGGATTCCATTTCCAAAATTTCAGATGAGTCACCAATTTCCAAGCAAGGAAGTGGAAAGATGGTGGAATAGTCACTGACAGAAGATCTTACAAATCCACATAAATGGACAGAAAAGAAGCAGAGATACTTAAATCCTGACATGTCAGGAAACAACCTTGAAGGAAAATAATTTAAACCATATTTATAGGATAATAAGTCTGGGGGGTAAAAATTCACCAAATCTGTAAGAATGACCACTGTTCTTTCAACCACTTCTCACAATGTCAGGATTAATGGTACATGGTAAAACGAATTCAGCTGAAGTTTGCCCACACAGCCTGTTGCCATTACCACACCCATTGCAACCTCCACACATCCGTGGTCATCACTATCATCATCCTTTTCCAGAAATTTTAAGCAATTTGTCAGAGGACAAACATCTGGAAATAAACCTATGCTAGCCTGAGCATGTCATTTTTTTATAAACCATACTGCCTCTCTCTAGAAATTACGATTCCAGATCAATTCCTGTACCCTTTGAAGGAAAACAATATTGACAATATGAACTCCAAGTTTCAGATGAAACACTAAATTCACTGTGAATTCGTAGTGAATAAGGACTATTTTAAAGATACTTTAGTCTCACGTGGCAATATGAAATTTTAACACATATTGACAATAAAAAGACACAATATTCTACTTTTTAGCTCTTTGAAAAGAGAGCCATGAAGTTTGGAATCTTTTAAAGATAAAATTTAAATACACAATATGTGTTTATTGAATTAGTTCTGTCATAATCCTAGAGCCCAAAGTCAGCCATCATTGCCATTTAGGCATATTTTCTTTTGTTCAATCTTTTTGTCTTGACTTTTCTTTTTGACAATGTTAGAAACATCATATTTATAATTTATGTCTGCACAGAGTTTTACCTTGTCATTTTAGTTCATGAAAAAATATTTACAAGGTAATTGGCAGTATTCAAACGTTCAGTGGTGGTGTAAATAACAATCCCTCTATGTGTGGGTAGAAAAATAACTACTTAACTGTTTAAGACTAAGCAAGAGCCTTGCTCCTACCTTCATTGTGAACTGCTGACAACCTGTTGGCCATGATTCTAAGAATTCTTGACATCTGGGTTAGTAAGGGGGAAAAAAGAGGAATTTGAATGGGATCACAAAACGAACTGCTGAATTAAGCCAAGTCATACATTTTGTAGGACAGGTGTTAGAAGAAAACTGGAATTTAAAAGAGAATACAGATTCTTTTAGATGACAAAGAGAAGGAGTTCAGCTGGTAAAGCTTAGGCATATAGACCCAGAGTCACACAGTATTTATAAAGTCAGTAACTACAAGCCTGAAACTGAAAATATACAGAATTATTTTATGCAGTTACATGTATAATCCTCAAAGTCTTGTGGGCCAGATATTATAATTCTGTCCATTTTACAGGTGATAGAGTTGAACTCAGAGAAATTAAATAACTTGCTCAAGCTCATAAATCTGAAACTAAGCACACATCCATATAAAGTCTATCCTTTCCTGATTCATTTCCAGTTAGAAGAAAGTTACTGTGAAGAGGACATTTCTGTGCAGGATAATTATTATATTTCTAAGAGGTAATCACCATAATCCTTAGCTTGTGGAAGCAAAAATGGGGAACTTACACAGATACTACCCAGTTAAAAAATCTAATTTTATAATCACTTTAATATTCAAAATGAATACCATCATTCATGTTTAAATATTTGTCAGATGTGAAATTTCATATACATAACATTTGCAGTAGATTCATAGGTATCCTTAACAGGTTATTTCCATTTATTTATTTATTTATTTATTTATTTATTTATTTATAATTAATTAATTATTTATTATGGCTGTGTTGGGTCTTCATTTCTGTGCGAGGGCTTTCTCTAGCTGCGGCGAGCGGGCACCACTCTTCATCGTGGTGCGCGGGCCTCTCACTATCGTGGCCTCTCCCGTTGCGGAGCACAGGCTCCAGACACGCAGGCTCAGCAATTGTGGCTCACGGGCCCAGCCACTCCGCGGCACGCGGGATCCCCCCAGACCAGGGCTCGAACCCGTGTCCCCCGCATTGGCAGGCAGACTCTCAACCACTGCACCACCAGGGAAGCCCTCCCTTTATTTTTCATTTCAAATTTGTTTTAATGGAGATTATTTTTAACTTTATTAGCAAAATGCAGACAAAGAACTCTAAGTCCTAAAACCTAAAGTGACCATAGGGAATGAGTCAATAAACATAGCAAATGGGCAGTGGACAAGGACAGTAGGGACTTCATGTTAAAGAGGTCCAGGTCTCAGTAATGAAACACTGATAAGAAACTTTATTTCTTGTCATTTATTAATTCTTTCAACATACAGTAAATGAATGCCTCCTATGTACCAAGGATTATGCTAAGAACTGTAATACAAATATGAAAAAGACAGGTCCCTGTGAGGAATGCAGGCCTGTGGCAACCGAAGGCTGCTCTGGGGCTCATAGGATGGGGGAGCCCCGAACCAGCACTGGGGAAGTTTGGGTAGGGGGTGCAGCAGTCAAGAATAGCTGTTTAGAGAAAGGATTAATTTCAAAAATTTACAAACATCTCATGCAGCTCAATATCAAAAAAACAAACAACCCAATCAAAAAATGGCCAGAAGACCTAGATAGACATTTCTCCAAAGAAGATATACAGATTGCCAACAAACACATGAAAGAATGCTCAACATCACTAATCATTAGAGAAATATAAATCAAAACTACAATGAGGTATCACCTCACACCAGTCAGAATGACCATCATTAAAAAATTTACAAGCAATAAATGCTGGAGAGGGTGTGGAGAAAAGGGAACACTCTTGCATTGTTGATGGGAATATAAATTGATACAGCCACTATGGAGAACAGTATGGAGGTTCCTTAAAAAACTAAAAATAGAACTACAGTACGACCCAGCAATCCCACTACTGGGCATATACCCTGAGAAAACCATAATTCAAAAAGAGTCATGTACCACAATGTTCATTGCAGCTCTATTTACAATAGCCAGGACATGGAAGCAACCTAAGTGTCCATCAACAGATGAATGGATAAAGAAGATGTGGCACATATACACAATGGAATATTACTCAGCCATAAAAAGAAATGAAATTGAGTTATTTGTAGTGAGTTGGATGGACCTAGAGTCTGTCATACAGAGTGAAGTAAGTCAGAAAGAGGAAAACAAATACCGTATGCTAACACATATCTATGGAATCTTAAAAGGAAAAAAATGGTTCTGAAGAACCTAGGGGCAGGACAGGAATAAAGACGCAGACATAGAGAATGGACTTGAGGACATGGGGAGGGGGAAGGGTAAGCTGGGACAAAGTGAGAGAGTGGCATGGACTTATATATACTACCAAATGTAAAACAGATAGCTAGTGGGAAGCAGCCACATAGCACAGGGAGATCAGCTTGGTGCTTTGTGACCACCTAGAGGGGTGGGATAGGGAGGGCAGGAGGGAGATGCAAGAGGGAGAAGATATGGAGATATATGTGTATGTATAGCTGATTCACTATGTTATAAAGCAGAAACTAACACACCATTGTAAAGCAATTTTTACTGCAATAAAGGTGTTAAAAAGAAAACAGAATAAGTGTTTAGAAAAGCTAATCCTAAACCTCGGTCTTTAAAGACAAGCAGGAATTTTTTGTATCAGGTGATGATGGTAAAGGCATTGAAGGCCAAGAGTGAAATTATGCAAAAATTGAGAAAGTGTGATTGGCTCAAAAATAGTAAGTCATTCCAAATTGTGAGAAGCCAAGGTACATTTGGGAAATGAAAAGGAAGTGAAAAAAAGAAAAAAAAAAAAAGAAAAAAATGAACACCACATCTTCCCTTGTAACACTAAGATAATATTATGTATGAAAAAAATTTGAAAAACTTTCAGAAGAATTCTTTGCACATAAATTCTTCTGTGTTATGATAGATTTTCATTACAGTAGTCTTAACTTTACATGGGAAAAATAAGTATTGCACAAGATATTTGAACATTTACAATGAATAAATTACTGTTTTTACTTGGTTAAAGTAGTATAAAAATAAATAATGATTTTTTTTTCTCTTCAAATTGTGGTATAATGGGGGAAAATAGACATTTGTATCTAACTTCATTTTAATCTCTTTAAGATTTCTAAATAAGAAGAACCTAATAAGAGTGTAACTTTATTTCACTTTTTACATTTTTTAAAGGTCAAAATGCCAAAGCACTTCTATTTGCTTTACAATGTAATTTATTTTAAATTATCAAAATAAATCTTGCTATGAGGCATTAAAGAATGGGGTAAGGCTGCTATTTATAAGAATTATTGGGATCTTTGTTATAATTCTACCAAATTTATAGAGTAAAATGTAGGTGTGAGCTGATTTTTTTTGCAGTTTGTTTATCTGGGTGACAGCACATGCTAATATTGTGGCTGATTTATAGCCTCCCTTAGTTTTTAATTGTAAACATGTATGATAGACTGGTGTTGTAGAATAGTTTATAGATTTTGTTTTATAAACAATCATTTGTACTCGCTTTCCATTTGAAAATGACCACATGGAAACTTCTTCAAGTTTAAGAAATAGATTAGTGTGCCTCTAAAACTTAGCATTGGATTCAAACTGCAACATAAACCAATCCATTTATATGCAGTGTCATTATTGCCTTCATTGTGGTTATGCTTCTTGGTCAAAAAGATATGGAGACTCTTTTATAAATATACCCCCAAAGTATACAAAAAATTCTACATTCAAAATCCGAATAAAATACGTTAACATTTTGGATCCCAGAAAACATCTATCTCCAGGGCTCAGTGGGAATTCTCTCCAGCTCCATTCACCAACACTCACTTGGTCAAGAGAGCAAGGACTCTGCAATAGTAAGAAGGAAGGAGCTTCTGGACTGAGAAATGGATGCTAGTGGGAGAGGTGAGATGGTGGTTGGCTTCTTGGGGAGGGTTGATCAGGGGCACATGAAAAAGTTGGGCAATGGTTGATCAGGGGAACATGAGAAAATTCCTATCCCTTCTCCTAACCTCCCTCAGTGTTTCTCTTCCTCTACTCCACTGAAGACTCAACCCTCTACAACTCTGTCCCTAGAACAAATAAAAGTCCTTTTTCCACATCAGGACCAAGGAAGAAATGATGGTGGCAGAATGTGATGGGGGAGAGAGTGGAGAAGGAGAAGCATTACAAATTATGGACAGTGACTGGTAAAGGTGAATTCTGAGAAATCTCACATTAAAATGTATTCCTGATATTCTTTGAAAACTAAATAGAGCCAGCCTCTGGTACTTGCCAGGACTTTCATGCTTGCTAGTCTCTTGCAAAATTTTAGTCACCTGAGCTTCTTTCTTCTTAAAGAAGACATCCAGATTCTGCATTTTGAGGTTCTAAGAATAAGGTAAGATTAATTTGCCATGGACCCAATCAGATCTCTGAACTTCTCTTTTCCATTCTCTTATCCTCACAAAAGGAAATACCTGGAATATATTTCATAGTCTGTGGCAGACTGTCAGAAGAGCTTGGTTATGAGCATCGTTTTGGAGATAGCAGACCAGCTCTCAACCAGTAATGTGATCTACATTAGGCAACATTTCATAAGCTTCAATTTCCTTATTTGTAAGCAGAGATAACAATAGCACCCACCTCATAAGGTCATTGTGAAATTTAAGTATGACGACACATGAAAAGAGCTGAGGAGAGAAGCTAGAGTAAGATAAATGCTCAATACATGTATTAATATATTATCTTTTCCAAATCCTTTTCCTTTCATTTCTCAATATCTTTTCTTCCCTTTTCCCCTTTCTTTGACACCACTTCTGACCCTGCAGACGCCACACACTTTATTGGTGGCAGGGCAAGTCACTGTGGTGAGGAGAAGCTGTGTATGGGCTATACCAGGCTTCCCAGCAGGGGCTGAGACAATGAACTCCATTCACCAAGACCAGAAATGCCGTGTGTGTCCAAAAAAAATAGCCATTAGTGAAGGATTTGTAAGATAACTTGAAGGCATAGGTTTCCATTGGAAGCTTCTGATCAACTTCCATTCCAAGTGGACAATTCACCAGAGTAGTATATAGTTATAAATACAGAAGAACTCTCAAATTCCTTTTATGAAACACACTGACTGGGTTGAATTTGTCTAAGAGAACTTATCTGTTAGGAACTGAGCTTGACAAATAACACATTTTTGTTTTAAATATTTCATTTAGGGCCTTTCATAATGGAGTTCTTTATTTTCAGGAGCTATAGGACAGATGTCCATTTTTTTTTAAATGTGTGTCTTGTAATAATTATTTTTTTAGCTTTATTGAGGTATGGTTGACAAACTGTAAGATATTTAAAGTGTGCAATGTGATGATTTGATGTATGTATACATTGTGAAAGGATTCCCCACATTGACTTACTAACCACTTATCCTGTGTACATTTTGTGCATTTCTTTCTGGTCTTTGCAAAAATACTTAAAAAAATAGGATTGAATTGACTATATATTTTTGTATTCTACTCTTTTCATTAACTATTAATTGCTGTTTTAAAACATTATTCTTAATGGTGCTTAATATTCCATTGTATGAATATACAATAATTTATCCTTCTCTGTAAATGGGAGCATTTATTTCCTTGTTTCCAAAGAAATATTTACTTTGTTTTCAGTCTTACGGTATTATAGATCAAGTAATGTTGAAAACTCTTACACCTAAATATTTATCCTTATATAGAGAGCTTTGATGGAAAGAATGACGATGCCAATTGTTTAAGGGTAATTCTATGGTATTATTCAATTTTAATTGTGGAATTTAAGGAGAAAAGCATGTGTTTTGAAATAAAGTGGAAAGAGATATGCTAAAGAAGAGATGGCTAACATCATAGCTATAACCTCAGTAGAACTTTAACAAAAACTGCACCTCAGATTTAGTGACAGCAGAAAGTGAAAGGAAGGATATGATATAGGAAGAAATGGCAGTACTATTTTTTCAAAGTAGGAAAAGACAAAGAAGTAGAAATCAAGTTGTCCTTGTGATTCTTCTTTTTTTTCTTTTTAATATTTGAATTTTATTTTATATATTTTTTATACAGCAGGTTCTTATTAATCACCAATTTTATACACATCAGTGTATACATGTCAATCCCAATTGCCCAATTTATCACACCACCACCCTGACCCCACCGCAGCTCTCCCCCCTTGGTGTCCGTACATTTGTTCTCTACATCTGTGTCTCAACTTCGGCCTTGCAAATGGGTTCACCTATACCATTTTTCTAGGTTCCACATACATACATTAATACACAATATACGTTTTTCTCTTTCTGACTCACTTCACTCTGTATGACAGTCTCTAGATGCATCCACATCTCAACAAATGATCCAATTTCGTTCCTTTTTATGGCTGAGTAATATTCCATTGTATATATGTACCACAACTTCTTTATCCATTCATCTGTCGTTGGGCATTAGGTTGCTTCCATGACCTGGCTATTGTAAATAGTGCTGCAGTGAACATTGGAGTGTATGTGTGTTTTTGAATTATGGTTTTCTCTGGGTATATTCCCAGTAGTGGGATTGCTGGATCAGATGGTAATTCTATTTTTAGTTTTTTAAGGAACCACCATACTGTTCTCCATAGTGACTGTATCAATTTACATTCCCACCAACAGTGCAAGAGGGTTCCCTTTTCTCCACACCCTCTCCAGCATTTGTTGTTTGTAGATTTTCTGATGATGCCCATTCTAACTGGTGGGAGGTGATCCCTCATTGTAGTTTTGATTTGCATTTCTCTAATAATTAGTGATGTTGAGCAACTTTTCATGTGCTTCTTGGCCATCTGCATGTCTTCTTTGGAGAAATGTCTATTTAGGTCTTCTGCCCATTTTTGGATTGGGTTGTTTGTTTCTTTAATATTGAGCTGCATGAGCTGTTTATATGTTTTGGAGATTAATCCTTTGTCCGTTGATTTGTTTGCAAACATTTTCTCCCATTCTGAGGGTTGTCTTTTCGTCTTGTTTATGGTTTCCTTTGCTGTGCAAAAGCTTTTAGGTTTCATTAGGTCCCATTTGTTTATTTTTGTTTTTATTTCCATTACTCTAGGAGGTGGATCAAAAAGGATCTTGCTGTGATTTATGTCAAAGAGTGTTCTTCCTATGTTTTCCTTTAAGAGTTTTACAGTGTCCAGTATTACATTTAGGTCTCTAAACCATTTTAAGTTTATGTTTGTGTATCGTGTTAGGGAGTTTTCTAATTTCATTCTTTTACATGTAGCTGTCCAGTTTTACCAGCACCACTTATTGAAGAGACTGTCTTTTCTCCACTGTATATCCTTGCCTCCTTCATCATAGATTAGTTGACTATAGGTGCCTGGGTTTACCTCTGGGCTTTCTATCTTTTTCCATTGACATATGTTTCTGTTTTTGTGCCAGTACCATATTGTCTTGATTACTGTAGCTTTGTAGTATAGTCTGAAGCCAGGGAGTCTGATTCCTCCAGCTCCATTTCTTTTTCTTCAACTGCTTTGGCTCTGCAGGGTCTTTTGTGTCTCCATACAAATTTTAAGAGTTTTTGTTCTAGTTTCATAAAAAATGCCACTGGCAATTTGATAGGGATTGCATTGAATCCTTAGATTGCTTTGGGTACTACAGTCATTTTCACAATATTGATTCTTCCAATCCTAGAACATGGTATATCTCTCCGTCTGTTGGTATTCTGTTTAATTTCTTTCATAAGTGTCTTATAGCTTTCTGCATACAGGTCTTTTGTCTCCCTAGGTAGGTTTATTCCTAGGTATTTTATTCTTTTTGTTGCAATGGTAAATGGGAGTGTTTCCTTAATTTCTCTTTCAGATTTGTCATCATTAGTGTATCGGAATGCAAGAGATTTCTGTGCATTAATTTTGTATCCTGCAACTTTACCAAATTCATTGATTAGCGCTAGTAGTTTCCTGATGGCATCTTTAGGATCCTCTATGTATAGTATCATGACATCTGCAGACAGTGACAGTTTTACTTCTTCTTTTCCAATTTGTATTCCTTTTATTTCTTTTTCTTCTCTGATTGCCATGGCTAGGACTTCCAAAACTATGTTGAGTAATAGTGGTGGGAGTGGACATCCTGGTCTTGTTCCTGATCTTAGAGGAAATGCTTACAGTTATTCACCATTGAGAATGATGTTTGCTATGGGTTTGTCATATATGGCCTTTATTATGTTGAAGTAGGTTCCCTCTTTGCCCACTTTCTGGAGAGTTTTTATCATAAATCAGTGTTGGCTTTTGTCAAAAGCTTTTTCTGCATCTATTGATGATCATATGGTTTTTATTCTTCAATTTGTTAATATAGTGTATCACATTAATTGATTTGCATATAATGAAGAATCCTTGCATCCCTGAGATAAATCCCACTTGATCATGGTGTAGGATTCTTTTAATCTGCTGTTGGATTCTGTTTCCTAGTATTTTTTGAGGGTTTTGCATCTATATTCATCAGTGATATTGGTCTGTAATTTTCTTTTTTTGTAGTATCTTTGTCTGGTTTTGGTTACAGGGTGATGGTGGCCTCATAGAATGAGTTTGGGAGTGTTCCTTCCTCTGCAATTTTTTGGAAGAGTTTGAGAAGGATGGGTGTTAGCTCTTCTCTAAATGTTTGACAGAATTCACCTGTGAAGGCATCTGATCCTGGACTTTTGTTTGTTGGAAGATTTTTAATCACAGTTTCAATTTCATTACTTGTGATTGGTCTGTTCATATTTTCTGTTTCTTCCTGGTTCAGTCTTGGAATGTTATACCTTTCTAAGAATTTGTCCATTTTTTCCATGTGGTCCATTTTACTGCCATAGAGTTGCTTGTAGTAGTCTCTTAGGATGCTTTGTATTTCTGTGGTGTCTGCTGTAACTTCTCCTTTTCCATTTCTACTTTTTTTGATTTGAATCCTCTCCCTCCTTTTCCTGATGAGTCTGGCTAATGGTTTATCAATTTTGTTTATCTTCTCAAAGAAGCAGCTTTTAGTTTTATTGATCTTTGCTATTGTTTTCTTTGTTTCTATTTCATTTCTTTCTGCTCTGATCTTTATGATTTCTTTCCTTCTGCTAACTTTGGGGTTTGTTTCTTCTTCTTTCTCTAATTCCTTTAGCTGTAAAGTTAGATTGTTTATTTGAGATTTTTCTTGTTTCTTGAGATAGTCTTGTATAGCTATAAACTTCCCTCTTAGAACTGCTTTTGCTGCATCCCATAGGTTTTTGATAATTGTGTTTTCATTGTCATTTGTCTCTAGGTATTTTTTTTTTTTTCTTTTTGCGGTATGTGGGCCTCTCACTGTTGTGGCCTCCCCCGTTGCGGAGCACAGGCTCCGGATGCGCAGGCCCAGCGGCCATGGCTCACGGGCCCAGCCGCTCCGCGGCATATGGGATCCTCCCAGACCGGGGCACGAACCCGTATCCCCTGCATCGGCAGGCGGACTCTTAACCACTGCGCCACCAGGGAGGCCCATCTCTAGGTATTTTTTGATTTCATGTTTGATTTCTGCAGTGATCTCTTGGTTATTTACTAATGTATTGTTTAGCCTCCATGTGTTTGTGGTTTGTTTGTTGTTGTTGTTGTTGTTTTTTTGCAGTTCGCAGGCCTCTCACTGTTGTGGCCTCTCCCGTTGCGGAGCACAGGCTCCGGACGCGCAGGCTCAGCAGCCATGGCTCACGGGTCCAGCCACTCCGCGGCATGAGGGATGCTCCCGCACCGGGGCACGAACCCGTGTCCCCTGCATCGGCAGGCAGACTCTCAACCACTGTGCCACCAAGGAAGCCCTTGTTTGTGTTTTTTACCTTTTTTTCCCTGTAATTCATTTTTAATCTCATAGTATTGTGGTTAGAAAAGATGCTTGATATGATTTCAATTTTCTTAAATTTACTGAGGCTTGATTTGTGACTCAAGATGTGAGCTATCCTGGAGAATGTTTCATGCGCACTTGAGAAGAAAGTGTAATCTGCTCTTTTTGGATGGAATGTTCTATAAATATCAATTAAATCTATCTGGTTTATTGTGTCATTTAAATCTTCTGTTTTTTATTTACTTTCATTTTGGATGATCTGTCCATTGGTGTAAGTGAGGTGTTAAAGTTCCCCACTATTATTGTGTTACTCTCGATTTACTTTTTTAGAGCTGTTAGCAGCTGCCTTATGTACTGTGGTGCTACTATGTTGTGCGCATATATATTTATAATTGTTATCTCATCTTCTTGGATTGATCCCTTGATCATTATGTAGTGTCCTTCCTTGTCTCTTGTAACATTCTTTATTCTAAATTCTATTTTATCTGATATGAGTTGCTACTCCAGGTTTCTTTTGATTTTCATTTGCATGGAATATCTTTTTCCATCCCCTCACTTTCAGTCTGTATGTGTCCCTAGGTCTGATGTGGGTCTCTTGTAGGCAGCATATATATGGGTCTTGTTTTTGTATCCATTCAGCAAGCCAGTGTCTTTTGGTTGGAGCATTTAATCCATTCATGCTTAAGGTAATTATCAATATGTATGTTCCTGTGAGAATTTTCTTAATTGTTTTGGGTTTGTTTTTGTAGGTCCTTTTCTTCTCTTGTGTTTCCCACTTAGAGAAGTTACTTTAGCATTTGTTGTAGAGCTAGTTTGGTGGTGCTGAATTCTTTTAGGTTTTGTTTGTCTGTAAAGCTTTTGATTTCTCCATCGAATTTGAATGAAATCCTTGCTGTGTAGAGTAATCTTGGTTGTAGGTTCTTCCCTTTCTTCACTTTAAGTATATCATGCCACTCCCTTCTGGCTTGTAGATTTTCTGCTGAGAAATCAGTTGTTAACCTTATGGGAGTTCCCTTGTATGTTATTTGTCATTTTTCCCTTGCTGCTTTCAATAATTTTTCTTTGTCTTTAATTTTTGCCAATTTGATTACTATGTGTCTCGCCGTGTTTCTCCTTGGGTTTATCCTGTATGGGACTCTCTGTGTTTCCTGGACTTGGGTGGCTATTTGCTTTCCCATGTTAGGGAAGTTTTTGACTATAACCTCTTCAAATATTTTCTCTGGTCCTTTCTCTCTCTCTTCTCCTTCTGGGACCCCTATAATGTGAATGTTGTTGCCTATAATGTTGTCCCAGAGGTGTCTTAGGCTGTCTTCATTTGTTTTCATTCTTTTTTCTTTATTCTGTTCCGCAGCAGTGAATTCCACCATTCTGTCTTCCAGGACACTTATCCATACTTCTGCCTTAGTTATTCTACTATTGATTCCTTCTAGTGTAGTTTTCATTTCATTTATTGTATTGCTCATCTCTGTTTGTTTGTTCTTTGATTCTTCTAGGTCTTTGTTAAACATTTCTTGCAGCTTCTAAATCTTTGCCTCTATTCTTTTTCCAAGGTCCTAGATCATCTTCACTCTCATTATTCTGAATTCTTTTTCTGGAAGGCTGCCTATGTCCACTTCCTTTAGTTCTCTTTCTGGGGTTTTATGTTGTTCCTTCATCTGGTACATAGCCCTCTGCCTTTTCATCTTGTCTATCTTTCTGTGAATTTTATTTTGTTCCACAGGCTGCAGGATTGTAGTTCTTCTTGCTTCTACCATCTGCCCTCCTGTCCTTATGATTCTAAACAGGGTTTCAGAAGTAATGATGCTAAAGATTTTTACAAGAAATTGTGAAGCTATTATCATATTTTTAAGAACGATTAGACTCTCAGATACATATACTTGCATGAGTGATACTGAATTCTTGCAAGGTTACAGAAGAAAATTAAATTAGAAACCATGATTAAGTAGATGGCCATTAAAGTAGTGAATCAGACAAAGCAGGTTTCCTCTAACCACATCCAAACAGCAGTTACTGCGTAGAGAGTGATGTCCTACGTGCACAAGGAGATACAAAAATAAGCCTCTGATACAAATGATGTGATGATTGGTAAATGTAAACAGCTTTACCAGAGAAATGATTATATTTACCCATACTTTGATATATATTGGTTTTCGTCATGGTTATAAAGTAAAATATACTGGGATAGGAAATCAAACACTGTCACTCATTCCTTGTGATAATTAAGGAAACAGAATAACCACGAGGTGGTGCTATTCAACAAGAAATAAGAAGCCATTGAAGAGAATGATCTTCCTGTTTCTTTGGGCATGCTAATTCTCTGAAAAGATACCTTGAAACTGTTAAATTAGAAGGAAACAAACACTGGGAATTGAAAGGGACAAATTACTAACTGCTCCATCTACCTCATTTCCTTAGGCAATTTTTATTTGGAAACATATTGCAAATAAATGAAATTGTGGTTTTCTAGAATTAGGAACAACAGCAACTTGAAGACCCTCAGAGAGAAAGTTTCTTCCCTTGGATAAGTGCCTGCTGTGGGACTTCGTCTGGGCAGGATGAAGGGCCAGAGCTCTGGGAACGGGAAAACAGAAGCTCTTCTGTTTTCTCCACTTTTACATTTGTCAGTTTCTCCAGAGGGCAAGGCACCTCCATGTGTTTGGCAGAGAATGATTTTGGTCTGAGCAATATGGAATCTTTTGTGAAACAAATTTTGGCTGATTTACGTTAATAAAAAAGCAAGTGTTTGAAAAATAAAAAGGGGGGCAGTGACACTGGAAAACAAAAGAACAATTTTGCCTTGGCAACTCATAATACTTTCAGTTATTCTGAGTCATTTGAAAATAAACATCAAATAAGCTATATATTAAAACATAGATATTAATTATAAACTGTGGCTATAAATGAGATTAACTTTCTATCTTTCATGAGATTTCTAAGACTGAGTATGGGCTAAACTAGTGTTTAAATTCTACTCTCTCCTTCCTGGATAATTGCCATTGTTTCTTCAAAATACATGTGTTCTTTAGAGTTAAGCCACCTGGTCCTTTAAAAGGAGATACATTTGGTGATGGGGCAAGATGAGGGAAGACCCATAAAAAAGTTTTTTTTTTTTTTAAAGCTGTGAATATTTTTAAAAATTTTTATTTATTTATTTATGGCTGTGTTGGGTCTTCGTTTCTGTGCGAGGGCTTTCTCTACTTGCGGCAAGTGAGGTCCACTCCTCATCGCGGTGCGCAGGCCTCTCACTATCGCGGCCTCTCTTGTTGTGGAGCACAGGCTTCAGACGCGCAGGCTCAGTAATTGTGGCTCACGGGGCTAGTCGCTCCGCGGCATGTGGGATCTTCCCAGACCAGGGCTCGAGCCCGTGTCCCCTGCATTGGCAGGCAGATTCTCAACCACTGCACCACCAGGGAAGCCCCCATAAAAAAGTTTTTCATCTCTATACAAAGCTTTATAATATCAGTTAGGATTTTCAAAACATTTAGGAAATACCTAATAAAAGCAGAGAGGCTAAGGAAAGCAGTTGGATATAAAGAAAGTTCTCCAGAGGCAAAAATAAGTGAAAAAAGGGGAAATTGAAGTAGTTTAGGCTTATTGTATATTTAAGTGAAGTATTCTGTGAATTTTAGTAGCTTTTTCGAATTTGAGAGTGATGCTGCTATTTGGGTATAATGGTAAAAACTTAGTTTCCTTAGCAACAGATAACGTCTATGTCCCCCTCTGTCCCCAAGCCCACAAACCTGTCCTAATTACTGGGCATCTCCAGTGTTGGTGGGATCTCAGTCTTTCTAAGCTACACCAGGTAGGAAGGTAACAGAACATGAGATAAGGAACACTCACAACAAGGGGCTGAATCTGAAAACATATAAGTTGAAGAAGATAGAAGGAAAATGAAAAAGAGGGAATTAGCCTCAAGGACAAATTTAGACCCTCTCTGGTCCCTGAATAGGAATCAGAAAGGCCAAATTACCCAGAGAGTGAACATTTTCTTGACTCTGGCATCTTCTCAAGCAGCAAACTCACCCTGAACTTTCTTCTCACCACCAAGTAAGTGCCAGTGATGCACCAAGTTCCTTTTACCATTGGTTTTTCCATATTCTTTAATGTAGTTTCTCAATTTAAAACAGTGGATGATGTCACCAGATCCCTCCAAATTGTCCAATAGATTGGTATTTTTTTTCCCTAGTCATCTCATTTGATACCTGACTTGATACCTCATTGAAGTTTGGCTTCCTTTATCTTCTGTAAGAAGCTCTCCCATGTCTCCCCCCTGACCACCTGAATGTCTTTCTCTGTCCCCTCTTCAACTGTTGCTCCTTGGATGTTGACATCCTTGGAATTCACCCCAAGCTTCTTTCCTCTGGCTCTAACCACTTTCATGGGATGAGCTTCTTCTCCCTTGGACAGTCTTCTAATTCTTTGCTGATAAATCTCAAGTCCATGCTCAGTCCTAGCCATTCCTAGAGTTGTAAAACTCCATATCCCATTGTCTGAGGAGCATCTCCATAAAATGTTTACAGGCACCTCAAACTCGGCAAGTTCCCGTACTGATAAGTGGCCTTCCCCACTGAATCCTTCCTCTCCTTCTGTTCTTCTCCATAAAGGAGCTCTATAAGTTCCCCATCCAGAAACTTGGGGGTCTTTTCTACATCATCTATTTCATATTCATGAGTAAGTCTTTGGAATGTGTTTTATATGTTTTAACACATCATGTGATTTATGTATTTTCTGCTTTATATGTTTAAGCACATTATACATTTGTGCCTATTATCCACATCTTTGTTCAGATTTTATTTTATTGTCTCCCTGACTGTTCCAATAGCCCCAGAACCCAATACTTTTATAGGTTTCATTTAGTCCTTCATGCAAACTAGTATCAGTTCTAACTTTCCAAAAGACAAATCAGATCCCACATCACTCTATTATAAATTTCCTCTGTCTTTCCATGATCCACTGATTAAAACCCAAACTTACTAACATGGCATTCAAGATTACTCATGATCTGGTCCTAGCACACCTTTCCAGTCTCACCTCATCCCTCTTACACTTCAGCCACTCCAAACGATGCATTGTCACTGCTACCCCACAGCAAATTCTAGTCTCTCTGCCTTAAAAGTTCCCTTTCCCCATTTTCCACATCATATTGATCAAGACTCAGATCAAACATCAACTCGTCTAGGACAGGGATTCATATTTTTCTAGCACCTATTCCATAATAAGAATTCTATAAATGTTTTATTTTCCTAAAATTATAAGGATTTTAAACCACTAATTAAATAATTAATTCATCTCTTTTTTTTTTTTATCAACTTTTATGAGTAATTTGTGTCAACTACCATGCTGGATCATGGGAAGACAAAAATGAATCAGACTTAACCTTTGCTCTTGAAGGACTTACAGTGAATTAGGAAATAAAGACAGACAAGCATTGTTACAATACAATTGCCCAGTGCTTTGCCTCCATGAATGACTGAAATACTATTTCCTTTCCAACATGAATTTTGTGTACACCAACTGGGTCTCTCTTCTGTTAGACATGGGCAAATGTTGCAGACTCATCCACTCTATTTTCTTTCTTTCTTTTATTTTTGGCAGCATGACCAGGGCTTTCAGGACTAAACTTGTTTTCCTCTCCACTCTAAAGCTGCCTTGCTACCACTTGATTTTCTTGGGCTTCCCTAGTTTCCCATAAAGAAAAGCAAACAGGCACTTTCATTAGTTGGGTTTTACTACTGTATGATCAATGCCGGGGAACAGACAAGGCAGAATGGAAATAATACACAGGGAATTTACCAAGTTTAACGGGATCTTCCCAAATTAATTTAGTGTGCCCTGGCATACCGTTTCTGAGGTAACTTGGTGTCCCATTGGCTTTCTGCTTTGAGCTTTTATTCCATAAGGTAAACTCACTGCTCTCCCTCCTTCTAACTCCCACTAAAGGGCTTGGTTGCCTCATTTTCTTTAGAGTTCCCTTTCCAAGCAAGGAGGCTAGGAAGATCTATCAGAAAAGTACAAAGCTGATTAGGTACCATCATCTTCGGTGTCTCTTCCAATTAAGGGGGTGATTCATGTGTCTATAGACCTTCAAACTTGAGAATATCTAAGTCCACCTGAACCCCGCCTCACACAAGAAGGTTCACATTTCGTCTTTACCCTACAGAAACTTATTTTAGTCCTTTGGTTTATACTTTTCCTACCCTAACTTTCTCTTCCAGCTTCCCTGGAAATTGTAGTGATGACAGCAGCCACTTTCTTTGATTGGTATACCATTTCTTCACATACCTGAAAGTTTGTTAATAGTGGCCATGCATTTTAAGGCAAAGGAAGCACAAGACTCACTAAACAGTAAACTCTAGAAGGGCAGTAATTTTTTTGTGTACTTATTTTGTTCACTGACTTGTCATTATACCTAAAATAGTGCCTGACAAGGAGTAAGCAGATATTGTTTAAAAGAAAGAAGACATGGGACTTTCCTGGTGGTACAATGGTAAAGAATCTGCCTTACAGTGCAGGGGATGCAGGTTCGATTCCTGGTCAGGGAACTAAGGTCCCACATGCTGCGGGGCATCTAGGCCCATGCACCACAATTACTGAGTTGGTGCAACTCAACTAGAGAGCCTGTGTACTGCAAACTACAGAGCCCGTGCACTCTGAAAGCCATGCACCACATCTACAGAGCCCATATGCTCTGGAGCCTGTGAACCACAACTAAAGAAGAGGAAGCCCCATGCACCACAACTGGAGAGAAGCCTGTGCACCGCAACAAAGAGCCGACATGCCTCAATGAAGGTCCCACGTGCTGCAACTAAGACCCAATGCAGCCAAAAATAAATAATAATAAAATAAATAAATAATAAATATTTTTTAAAAAAGAAGGAAGACATTATGTTTTAGCACACTAAACTGTGATAATCTCAAATTAATTGAAGAGAATAATACATTCAATAAACACTTTAAAAATCTCATAAATAATGCTGAGTACTAATAAAACTAAGATATTTTGGCTTTTCTAGATGCAGTTAAAAGATCATCTATAACTTTAGCTTTTTTAAAGCAGATGATATAATCAGAACAAGTTCTTCTATGTTGTCAATAGTAGTTATTTTATAAAAATGACTTATCTAAGTATGTAATTTTTATATCATGACTTATCTAAGTACCTAATTTTTATATCAAATTATACATTGTTCATATTAAATTTTAAAATATTTTTATAAGAAAACCTTATTTAGTGAGCTGGTGGGTAGAAATTAATATTTTAAATAACTGAGATTAAATCAGCGTAGTTATTTTTGAGTACTTAGTCATTCTAGTCAGTGCTTTCCCTTAGTTATGATAAATTGTATGTTAACAGTTTACAAAGACAAAAACAAAACAAAACAACAACATAAATCCAATGTCACAAGTTTACTCCTGCTCCTGTATTTAAGGAAACATATTCTCAAACGCTCCATGCATAAGAATCAAGTCAAATTCTTCATAAAGTCTGAGGTGGGGCTCAAATATCAGAGTTTTACTAAGTACCCAGGTGAATCTGGTGTGGGCAGTGGGTGCATTAAAATTTGAGTATCTTGTTCTCAGGAAGCAGACTTGCCACATTTGTAATATGGTGACAACATAGTCATTATCTTTAAAAAGGAGTCTGTACTTAAATTTTGAATACTTATTATCTAGTTCCTTATACTATGTGATTGAATATAGTAGGATACTTAATATTTACTTAGTTTAATTAATTCTAGATTAGCATACGTTACTTAGGGTATGAGCTATGTATGTAGACTGTATGGATTCAAATCATCACTCTATAATACATAACTTTGTGACTTTAATGAAATTTATTAGTCTCTCTAGATAATAAATTACCAATTAGTAAAATGCCCTCTTTACCTCGTAAAGTTGATGCCAGGATGAGTATTTGGAATAGAGTAACCACCAAATAAACATTCACTATGACTATTCAAATGACTTTGTGGTTTTGTCCATTATATGGATTTAAAATCATTTTTTGTATTTATGTATTTTTTATAATATACACAGATCTTAGTGTATATACATACCCTAAGGTTTGCCCAGAACAGTCCCAGTTTATGCCTATTGTCCATAAATTTTTTCTGGTTTATTATTTGTCTTGGACAAAATTCTTATGGTTTGGGCAATAAATTATATGGTCACCATTAAATGTGTAAATACAACTGTATATGTGAGAGCACAGAACTCATAACTAAATAAATATCAGCCGATTACACATAAAAATGTTTTCTTTTTTCCCTTTAGACATGAGATTTGGAATTTTTGTAGGTGTAGTTTATTGTGGACCTCTTGCTAATCTGGCCCCATGAACTATTTTTATTTCTATTAGTATCTGAACTAAGCTAGGCTTCTTAGCAGTGACTCCACCAGTGAAGTGGTGCATTTGCCAGTCACTGAGACATGACCCCCTTGCGCTCCAGATTAGTTTTACAAATCAATGTTCATGACATTATTTTCTACATCAGTGGAATCTCTGGCATCTCTCACCCAGAGCCAATTCTGCTAAACAGGTTCCAAGAATTATATCTGTGTTAGTTTGAGCAAGTGAACTTCTCTATCCTTTCACTCTCCCTTTCAATTTCCTACAGATAAATTAACTCCATATCGTGTATACCTCAGCTAAGTATATCTGCTTTTCTATAATAAGAATGTATTGGAATATGTTATCTAAACCTAACCAGAAGGGAGGTTCTGTGACCAATAACTGGTAATTAGTTCTTAAATTTCTGGCGCAAATTAGCACAGAAAGTTGATTCCAATGTAGCAGATGAGTTTGAAGAAATAGAACTGCTCCCATGTTCCCTGTTTTGGGCTGAATTAAATTTCTTTCTCTTTTTTGGAAGCTAAGTTTAAGTTCTTAATGATAGGTTTCTCCTGGAACTGTGGATATAGTAATATCTGTCAGGGAGCTAATACAGACTTTTCTGTTTGACCCAAAAATGTCACAGTATGTCACTCAACATCAGACAGCTTGACTTTATAAAGATAGTACACAACATTCTTTTGCCTTCAGAACTTATGTATACAACCTAGAATGTTCCCTTCATAGAAAAAGAAAAATATAATTGTAGCTATTTAGCATATTCCAACTGAAACTGATCTATAACAAGTTGTTCAGGGAACTAAGCAATGATTTAAAGAGGGGGTGCATACATATGCACAACATAAGCACATATAAAGAGACGAAGTCAAGTTTTGGAAACTTCTACTTTTCTTGAAGCAAAATTGCATCTAACATCCCAAATCAGTAAATGTCCATCCTTAATTTTAAGCTCTCAAAAAATTCAGGGCTTCGTTTCTTTCCACAAATTCCTTTGTGGTTCTCATCATGCCTTCCAGACAGTAGAATTCATTTTATGCCTAACTCAAATCTGAGAATGCACCTAAGTTAGAGCTGCCAGATAAAATATAGGACTCCTGGTTAAATTTAAGTTTTAGATGAATGATAAATAATTTTTACTATAAGTATATCCATAAAATGTTCAGGACATAAACTAAAAAATAGTCAATACTATCAATACTTAAATTTGAATTGCAGATAAATAATTTTTAGTATGTATATATCTTAAATATCACATGGGTTACATTTATACTAAAAAAAAAAGTTGTTCAAATTTAAATTTATTTTCCTTGCTAAATCTGACACCATTAACCCAAATCTACCTGTCAACTGACTCCTTAAACTTTAGAAAGGAGGCTAGTTATGCTTTAGCACATGTAGCCCCAAAGGATAAGAAACTATGATATTTGGCTGATTAAATTGAGAAAAAAGGACTTGTGAGTCCTTCATGCGAGCAACACTGAACCCAGTGTAATGAAATTCAAATACAGTGAGAAAGTGTGAACACCCCTTTAGAGTTCATTATAATGGGCTCTGACTAGGAATAATATGTTGACTGTTTTTAGCAGCTGGCTCCCTGATAGGATGTGAGCAGAATATATTGAAAAGAAATCTGCACAATCTGGTCATGTGAGAGCCTTTGATAATGATATGAGTGATTTGGGTAGTTAAGTGAAAATTATGCTCATTAAATGTACTTTTGCCACCAGTTTGAATGAATGGTCAGGAGAATGATAACAACATGAACAACAGTATCAGAATTCAGAATACGATGGAAAGTTGAAAATGAAAGTACATATAAACAGGGCACAGTTGAAAGTAGAGGAGGTGGGCTAATTATGTTAGAAGAATAAAATAATTTCTAAATATATGGGTAAGAGTGTGCAGGCAGAGGTGCCTAGAGAGGACCTTGGACTAGATCTGCAGTGACAGCAATGTATTAAGGAGCAAGTGAGAGGTGTGCAAAAATAAGAGTAAACCATGGCTGAATAGAAATCCTCCTACATTAATCAGCTCTGGTACAAGTCAGGGTGGGTCTAAGTGCTGAAAATTATAAGTTAAGGAAACTGAGAGAGAAAATTTAATAGTGAGTCAACAATGTAAATAAGTGGAAAACTCATATGAGGGAAGGATAAAGAAATCATGATGCTGTGGATAGCAGAAGGAAAAGTTGCAAGGAGATTTATTTACCAAAAAAGATTATTATTAAGAAAATGGAGATGACTCCCAAATAGCTTTACTTTCTTACTGTAAAAATCTCAGGAGAAAGCTCTCTCATATCTGTCTCTGGGGCCATTATCTGTCAGTTTTGTAGGGATGGAGGAACTGAAATTGGCATCCCTTGATGGTCCATACTTCCTATGAACTACTCAACAGGAAGTAATAGTTACATGCTTTTTTTTGGATGGCTGTCTCTATTTATACAGCTGTTCTGCCCTTACCAATTTCACAATAAGTTTAATTTATTTTATTGAACATGTACTGAATACTATACTGGGCACTGGGAACATACAAATGACTAAGTCATACAATCTTTGACCTTGAGGAGTTTACAGCCTTGTGTGTGTGTGTGTGTGTGTGTGTGTGCACGCACATGCATGCGTGTGTGTGTTGGGAGTGATTATAAATAATTTGATATTTCTGGACTGTAAATTTCACAATGAGGAAATTTAAATAAAACATAGGCATTAAAAGAGTACATATTTATTAGTACTTGATATGAAGGCATTAATATACATGCAAAATATGAAAGCAGAGAGAAAATATTATGCTATTATGCTAAATGATAGCTCAGAACCTGAAAAGTTTGTTTTTCCCCATTACCTTAGGAACTTATTTCTAGCACAGAAAATAGTACTTGCAAATTTTCTATTCTGTGCATGTGTTTACGGGGGGCTAGGGTAGGGTGGATTGACTTGAAGATTCAGTACTAAAGAATGAGGAAAGGCACTAGGAATGTTCATCTAAAAATCTTTAAACTTTTTGAAGCCAGCCCTATTTAGGCAGCAGGTATGGGCTTCCCATAATTGTAGTGAATCTTCACATGCTTAGAGCTTTAAGACTTATTTTGTACCTTTGTCTGTTCTACGGGTTACCTACCCACCATTATTATTATTTGTTTTCTTTACTTGCCTCTTTACTTTGATGCAGTTAACCAGTTTCTTCTGGCTTTTGACCACAACTTTCTTTCTGGTAACATTTGTGTCTTATCTCATTGGAAATACCCTTCTTTCCTTAGTTTGGGCCATAGAATACCTTGTTATGGTTTATTCTCACCAAGTCTATCATGGGGGTCAGGAATTGGTGTTTGGTTTGAATCTAGGTTTTCAATTAACAGTAACTCTTATAAGATCCATGTAGAGAAACAAGGCCAGAGGAAAAAAAGTTTGGTTCCAAATTATGTGTTCTAGAGAGCAAGGTTGTACCATGAGGCTACTTAGGGTTGCTAGTTCCCTGCTCCCAGGCTCATCCCTTATAGAAATACTCTGAGGTTTAAGATACACAACGCAAAGACGAATAGAACAGGGACAGGAGGATAACAAGTTCTTTTCTTTAGGCTGAGGGTCTTCTCAGACCACCTGTCCAAGTAGAGCCTCTTCTGGAGTCTACTGCCACATCAGTCTCATGGAAGAAGAAAGAGAAATACAAGGAAGTAAGAGTCAAATAGAAGGATTGTCTACTTAGAGGGGCAGCTCTAGCTCATTGGCCCCCAAATTGTCCTGAAGGTTGAACTCATCAATTTCAGTCCCCTTCCTCTTTGGACATGAAATAAGAGGACAGGTAGGAAAAAATATAGATGTGCCCCAACAAAAAACAGAAAGGGTCTGAGTACTTAACTATTCTTATACCAAACCATCAGGGCATTTATGCATCATTTTTTACAGAGGAACTGTTATATGTCAGGAATTGTTCTGGTTGTTCTCACAGAGCTTGTATTCTAGATCCAGGACTGTCTAATGTTCAGCCAGCTGAGGAATACTGGGGCCCCCTACTGGCTCTGACGTTATATCCTCAGCTCCAGTACCTGCATGCCCTCACCGTTCCCAACACACAGAAAAGATATTGGCTAAACCTTTGCTGTGTCTTACTGATAACTTTGTGTCAGTTGTCTGGACTTTTAATAGTTAGATTCCCAATTATTTTTCTTGATGAACTCTTACTCATCATTAAAACATCTTTTATGAAGGATGATAAAACTAGTTTGAATGTTGACCAGAATGTTTTAAAGGAGAGAAATGTTCTGCAAATGCCTTTTAAAATATATATCAAGTATATTGAAAATGGAATATAAAGTTTACAATTGGCCTACAAAAACTTCAAGTGAGTTATACTGTATACCGGTTGCACACTGTAAAAGAATTATTACCCTTGTAAATGTCTTCATGCCAAATATAGATCTGAATGCTTTACTAAATATTAGATTTCCTAACTTTCCATTATAGAAAGTTTGTTCTGCTTGTATATCAGAATAGTGACAAGTTGGTAAGTCAGTAATGCTTTATACATTTTAGAATCACCATTAGCCCCTTATTTCTCTAAGACCTCAAATAACTCTTAGGTCCAGGTGAGATGGGTGTACAGAGTGGAAAGAATTGGGTAGCCCAACTTCCTCATTTTCTTACTCTGTGACCTTGCAAAAATTACTTAACCTCTATAAATCTGGATTTCCTCACCTGTAAAATCTGTAAAAAATCTGTAGGAATACTAACACTATAGTGGAAAAAATTAAATGAAATCACATGTTTAAAGTGTCGAGTCCAGTACCAGTTCATAGGAGGCATAAGATAAATGTGAATTCTTTGCTTGTTGCACAAACTTGGATTAGAAGCAGAAGGAAAGAAGGAAAAGTAGGTGAATGTTACATGATTGATGCCCTAATACCTCTAACACGTTCTGTCTGTCATGCATAGAGATGGACCAAGGCAAACACCAAAGGATGAGAATGGGTAGGGCTCAGAAGTGGGAAACGCAGCCACACCAGTTACTACTTCAGATAGGAATGAGAACACTCAAGACCCTGCAGCGAACAGCTGGAGTGTCAGAAAGGACAGCCTACACCGACCACACCTGTGGGAAACCCTGCTAAGTAGTGAATCAGAACTCCAATTTTGCCTTTCTGTCCAATGACACTAGTTCTAAGGCTTCCAACCATTCATCTTTAACCTTCTGACTTCTAAAATCAAAACAGGTGAATTACAGTAATGAATTCAGATTTTAAGTTCCAAGTATAATTTTGTATAAGTTAATTGACCTCATTAAAATTTCTTTGAAATGGTACAGAAATGGCTAAAAGCATTATTTTATTAAATATATCACTTCTCTCATTGGAGGTAGGCTGGAGACAATTAGACAAAACTTTGTTACTTTGACAGTTAGGATCTGGGGTAGACTTTGACATCAGAAAGGGCAAAACTAATGCACACTCTTGTCCTTGCTTTATATAAATCAGTTCACTCATAGGGGGTCAGGTTCTGCTGCTGAAAAATTGAAGAGGATTTGTTTTTTCTTTAAAGAAACAGTTTTTTTTTATAACTCTAGCAAATGCTTGAGTAGTCACTTTATATAATTCTTTATATTTTAAAAATAAATACTAGTAATGCTTCAAAAAATTAAAGCAAGCATCACCGATTTTATGGCAGTGGTGAGAGACAGGGAAGGAGAAGCAAGTAAAAATGATACAATTTACTGTCTCAATTTTGATCAGAGAAATGAAGCCAGGCAGCAAGATGTATCAACTTATGTAACCCATTTCAATCACTGTCAAACCTATCTTGAGGGCCCTGTCAATTTTATAACAAAACATGCTCTCTGAGTCAATATTTTCTTAATTTTTCAACTTATCAAACATCTTCTAACTTTCATCACTTTATAACATTTTGAAAATTCCCTTTTCTTTTGACTAAGACGTACTGATGTTTTGGTGGTAGAACTTGCCAGCTTCTGAAATGTGTGTCCCAGTCTGAAATTCCTTTACCTCTTTTCTGTTCTAACCGATTACCTGATGTTCTTTGCAAATACTAATTATAAATATCATTAGCTTTAGTGACCTTCAGCTTCTAATGCTTAAGAAATGGATCATTAACTCAAAAAATTTCCTAAAAAGTTTAGTTCTACACACTTGTCCTTCATTTAACTCCCAGCCTGCAAAGTAGAAGAAACAGAAGCTGTTCTAAGTGATATCTTGGACCAGAAAAAAGAATCAGGTTGCCAGCAGAGCATACTTAAAAGAATGATTAATCTCTCTGAATTTGATAGTCAAAACATTTTGACACTAACTAGAAGTTTTAATGATCACTGTAATTTAGCTGATGGATTCATAAATAAAACTCCAGAACTTCTTTATAACATTTAATACTGTGATTACTACAGTTAAGGTTACAGAGAACAAGGAAGCACTTCCGTAGGACCTGTATAGCATGCTCTCAGTAATCTGGGTGGGAGACTGTGCATAATGATTTCTAGAAAACAAGTAACCAGGAAAGTTGTCTTATTTGCTAGTAGCCCTTGGTCCTATCTTATAGGTGAGGTTGCCCCAAAGCTCTCCCAAATGATCCTTCTACCAAGAGCTCACTCTATAAATTTTAGCTCCTTGCAGAGGAAGTTAAAAAACACAAGCATTATCAAATTAACAATGTATAATCATCTTTTAATCTCCACTCGAAACATGAGGACTTAACAATATTAGTTTTGGTACAGTAATGTATAATGATGTGGTCAGTCATTTGGGGAGTAAAGTTCAAGAAGTTTCTCTAAGGTAGAAGTTTCCTCCATGAGGCCCTGTGGTTTAAGATGTTATGACTGAGTTCATCTCTCTCAAGTAAAAAGTGAGGTTATAATTTTGATTTGCATTTCTCTGATAATTAGTGATGCTGAGCATCTTTTCATGTGCCTACTGGCCATCTGTATGACTTCTTTGCAGAAACGTCTATTAAGGTCTTCTGCCCATTTTTCAATTGGGTTGTTTGTTTTTTTGTTGTTGAGTTGTATGAGCTGTTTGTATATTTTGGAGATTAAGCCCTTGTTTGTTGCATCATTTGCAAATATTTTCTCCCACTCCGTAGGTTGTCTTTTCATGTTTTTTTTTTTAATGGTTTCCTTTGTTGTGCAAAGGCTTGTAAGTTTCAAATCAAAACTACAATGGGGTACCATCTCACACTGGTCAGAATGGCCATCATTAAAAAGTCTACAAATAACAAATGCTGGAGAGGGTGTGGAGAAAAGGGAACCCTCCTACACTGTTGGTGGGAATTTAAGTTGGTGCAGCCACTATGGAAAATAGCTTGAATGTTCCTCAGAAAACTAAAAATAGAATTACCATATGATCCAGCAACCCCACTCCTGGGCATATACCTGGACAAAACTATAATTCAAAAAGATACATGCACCCCTATGTTCATAGCAGCACTATTCACAATAGCCAAAACATGGAAACAACCTAAATGTCCATGGACAGATGAATGGATAAAGATGTGGTACATATATACAAGGATATTACTCAGCCATAGAAAGAACAAAGATCGCCATTTGCAGCAACATGGATGCAACTAGAGATTATCATACTAAGTGAAGTAAGTCAGAAAGAGAAAGACAAATATCATATGATATCACTTATATGTGGAATCTAAAATATGGCACAAATGAAACTATCTATGAAACAGAAACAGACTTACAGACATAGAGATCAGACTTGTGGTTGTCAGGGGGAAGGGGGGAAGGGAGAGGGAGGGACTGGGAATTTGGTGTTGGTAGATGCAAACTATTACATTTAGAATGGATAAACAACAAGATCTTACTGTATAGCACAGGGAACTATATCCAGTCTTCTGGGATAAGCATGATGGAACAGAATACAAAAACATGAATGTATATATGTGCATAACTGAGTCACTTTGCTGTACAGCAGAGATTGTCATAACACTGTAAATCAGCTATACTTCAATTTTTTAAAAAATGAGGTTATAAGACCAAATAACATTTATTCAATTTAACTAGTACCTCAGCAACTCTCTGGTAATGTTAGACAACTCTGAGAGTATCAGGTAGCCATAAGGAATTTAGTCATTATTATTTTAACAGCTTCAGGTACAGTTCAGGTAAAACAGACAAAACAAAAATACTGTATCTAAATGGAGAATTGCATTTTTGGAAAGTAGAATTACATCCTGTGGTGTAGAAATATAGCCCCCCAGCAAACACTAGTACCAAAAAGAGAGAGAGAACTCAGATGAAGAAAATGTTAATAAGAACTCATGTAGAAATAGCATAGAAACCAAAAACAAAAAAAATTTTTTGAGACTATAAATACCAGATTTACTGTTACTGGAATCCTTGTTGGAAAACTCATTCTAAGCTAAAACATAAAAATGATGGTTGAGCATTTTTAGGGTTATAAAAGGCTTAAAAATTAAATTGCTAGGCATGGGATGTAGAATATTTTCATTTAGTTTTTAATTTCTCCTACATAGGTGGTCCTCAGATCCAGAGGGTTTTGGAATAAACAGAGCAATGGGCTGTTGTTAAAGTCAGAGAGGTTTATTTTCTCATGCAGTTTTACTTCCATTTGGATTAGCTTAAACACACAGAGACAACAAAATTGTGTTCAATTTGACCATTTATAGTTAGGTTCATAAAAGGAACGAAATTTCAAAATAATTTTTTTATAGAAAAACTGTTATGTTTAATGTTTAACAGGGATAGGATATAACACTGTCTAGCCCTACTCAAATACCAGTGCTGAGGCTCTCCTTTCTTACAATTATTACCTCTCTGGGTGTTGAAGACCCGCATCTGCTAATTCAGGAGGCCTGCAAATGTCATTCCAGATAGGGCTCAGCAAATCCTTGGGTCATTGGCAGGATTATTTAAGCTGGAAGTTCCATGGGTAATGGATGTGTATCTGTAGATGGAAGGCCTGCCCCACCACTAGAGGCATCCTGCTCTGTCCAGGTGATGACCTATTTCTACATGTTGACTGGACTTCCACAGGACTCCCTGCTGCTGACCACTCAGGGTAATGGACAGTCTCCCCATGAGGACACCATTCCTCTCCACATGGTTCTTCATCCTCCAGGTTGGCCCCTCTCATTCCCACTTACTGACTTGCTTTAAGGGTGCATCCCTCTCAGCTCCCTGTTCCCATCTCCCTCTGTCCTCCTCCTTAGCCCAGATAAACCTGTATTCTCTGGGTATATGTATGCACAGGAAGTGGTCTATTTCTCCACTATTCTTTTTTCTATTTAACTGTTATGGCATAAACTCTATGCCCAGCTTTTTCAGACCTCCCTTCTATATTGACTATTTGCTCTTTTTATTTTTACTATAAAAAATCCTACTTCTCTTTGAGGCAATATGGGTACCTTTGACTCACTGGTGGAAAGATCTCAAAGAAGGAAGTAGGAAAAACCAAACACAAAAATTATTATTTTAGGATGCCTCACTGAAAATGGTAATATCCATGCTGTTGATATTTCATACACAGACAAGCCTTAATCTGGATTGTGGATCTAAAGTCAGCATATAAATTGAACATAAGAAGTGAGCATTGTGTATAGACCATCTCCCTCATTATAGATATATACATATATGTATATATATATATATGTATATACACATACACACGTGTGTATTCACCCCCCCCCCACACACACATCTGCATCTATTTCCTAAAAGTCTCAGTCTCTCGTTTCATAATTTCAAACTCTTGAAGGGAAATCTGATCTAACTTCTGTTTTTAAGCCAGACTATAGAAGTCATATTTGCTGCCATCTGTGGGCAAGTCACCTTGGATCAGATTCCCACCCTGGTTCAATTAAATTGTGGAGTCACATGGCATAAAATGTGGCCACATCAAGAGGGACTGTGGACCTGGCAAAAACCAACATTTCTGGCATAATGTGTCTTACACGTACCTATATCTTTATATTCCAACTATTTTCCAGACCAATCTAAGACCTTGTCTCTCCCCTTGATTGTTACCATAGCCTATTAATTTGTCTTTCTGTTTTCAATCTTAGTCTGCTTTGGCATTCAGCACCTCACCTTAACACTTTATCTTTCAAAACTGATCACTTTTTTTTTCATTTAACTAATGTACAAAAATTTTAATGGATGGTAAATCCATAATCTATAAAATTTTGTATAGATAAAAAATAATTCATTAATTAAACCTTTCTTATAAACTTAAAAATATAGTCCCAGTTAAAATATTTCAAATAATAAAAATTTTAAAGGGAAATATTTTAATTACTATAAGAATATTGATCAAAAATTTAATTGACTTAGAAAAGATCACTTAGGAAAATTTTTTTATGAGAAGTTATCAATATTTTCATAATCATGATTAACATGCTTGTACTTAGGATATCCTTTAAGTCAAAATGTGTTCAGGGCCAAAAGAGCAATCCTAAGTGAAGGGTGGAAATATCAAGAGGAAGAAAAGCTTTTCCCCATTTATTCACTCTCATTCTTATTAACTCACTAATGTGTGGACATAACCTGTTTACATGGTAGAGATATTTTCCTTCTATTTTGCACTCATCATGCTAAGTGTCCTCCCTCCTCCTTTCCATTGTTCCAATTTCTATCCATTTCTCAAGAGCGCCTTCTTGTGAAACTTTCTGTGATTACCTTAGTCTACCTTAAAATCCTTAAAAAGTAATTATGTCAATGGGAAATTTTGATCAATGACATATGTTCAACAGCTTGTCCTGAGAGCACTGTATATATACTATATACATACACATACACTGTATATTTATCTATCATCTATTTATCTATCTATCTATCTATCTATCTATCTATCTATCTATCTATACAGTGTATGTATCTCAATTGTGTCTAGCCACTGCTACAGGATGTTAGAGAGACAATACACCAGGATTTGACTATACCAATGAAAAAGTAAAAGTAGTAAGAGAATAGAACAGTTGACACATAATTTTCAGTGTGATGTTTTGACATAAAAAAATCATTGGCTAGTTGAAATAATGGTCAAAGTTAATTCTGTTAGAGCAAAGAGAATTCTTCAATCAATAGGCAAGTCTTATGTAATTTTTAATAGACTAATTAGAAGAAATAAATGTCACAAAATGTTCATTACCTTTTAAAGATGTGATATCAAATTCTTAATTTGAATTCCAAGAAACATAGGAAGCATGACAAGTGTGAGTTTAATTAGGTTAAGTTGATAAATTGCATCTTAAAAATAAAGATTATATACCACCCAAATGAATCCTTTCACATAAGTTTAAAATTTATTAGTAAGTGAGGCATTCAGAGACTAATTTAAAAAGTTGTTAGGTTATGAATATAAAAGGAAGGAAAAATAGAAAATTCATCTATCTTGTCAAAGACATTTTAATTCCTCTTTTGTCCCCAGTCTCTGGAGCAAATGAAAAGGCCACAAAACTTCAGGAGAGAGAGTGTTTATTAGTGTATTAGTGTTATCTACTTTTGTATTTCATCTACTGGAAATTGCCATCTTGTCTTCCAAAATACTTTTCCTTTCCAAGTTAGAGAGCTGTTTAGTCCCTCCAAAAAGACTTTTTGTTAAATGTGTATTTTTTAGCTCTCTTCTTTATTAAGTTCTATGTTGATTGAGTATTGATAATGAAATGAGAGTCAGAAAGAAAAATCTTTAGTACATTTTTTCTATTTGTTAAAGAAATTATTATTTATATGTTGAACATTTATCTCTATTTCTTATATTGAAAACAAAAAGCAAAGCATTTTTCATAACTTCAATTTGCTTGAGAAAAAGAAATTAGGTTTTAAAAAGTAGGAGATTCCTTAAAAAATGAAAAATAGAATTACCATATGATCCAGCAATCCCACTACTGGGCATATACCCAGAGAAAAACATAATTCAAAAAGACACATGCACCCCAATGTTCACTGCAGCAATATTTACAATAGCCAGGTCATGGAAGCAACCTAAATGCCCATCAACAGACTAATGGATAAAGAAGTTGTGGTACATATATACAATGGAATATTACTCAGCCATAAAAAGGAATGAAATTGAGTCATTTGTTGAGACGTGGATGGATCTAGAGACTGTCATACAGAGTGAAGTAAGTCAGAAAGAGAAAAACAAATATTGTATATTAACGCATGTATGTGGAACCTAGAAAAATGGTATAGATGAACCGGTTTTCAGGGCAGAAGTTGAGACACAGATGTAGAGAACAAACGTATGGACACCAAGGGGAGAAAACCGCTGTGGGTTGGGGATGATGGTGTGCTGAATTGGGCGATTGGGATTGACATGTATACACTGATGTGTGTAAAATTGATGACTAATAAGAACCTGCAGTATAAACAAACAAACAAACAAACAAAAATAACAAATACTAAACTTTCTTTGGGTTATTTGTATGGAAATATGTTAATATAAATGTTTCAGACATTACATTAAAAAAAGTATTATTTTTGCCTTTCAAATTAATTTACTTCAGAATGACATTCCAACAAAAAGCTATGGCCATGGTACTCATACCATTGTAAATTTATACTCCCTTTTTAAAGGAAATGGTCAAATTTAACCCCTCTTCTGCTTATCTGCTAAGTGTCCTACTGTGTCAGCAGATATCTTGACAGCTTTTCTTTAATAGTCCAAGGTCATCATTGACCCCTTTGACACCATAAGCCTCTATAGAAAATAGCCCAATTTTCTATGGGTAGGAAACAGGCTGGAAAAGCTACCCAGCTACAAACAGGGTCATATTTTATAGAAAAGGAAGGATGACTCAGAGGGGGTAACCAAAAGCCTCAGAGAATCATTTCTCGGGATACAGATTATATCCTAATCAAGTATCTGACATTCCCTGTCTAGCCGGAGTTCAGAAGTACAATGAACCAGTGACCGTTCTGTGCTTACCATTCGTTCCTTTTCTTGTATGGGAGTGTCTATTTTGGTTATTCTGTCTCTGTTTCTGCATGTTATGTTGGGTGTGTGTGTGTAGGAACAGATTCATAGAACTACGCATACCCAAGGATTTAGAGGAGTCACAGCCAAGGAAACTAATCTGAGATTCATCATCTGCACTGGACCTCATTTAGATAATGAAAACCTGGGTCTCAACCCTGACCCTCCAATTGAACATGAAGAGACTAACAATTAACTTTCTGAACCTCAGTTTCTTCATCTGTAAATGAGAGGAATTAAACCCGATCATTTCTGAGGTTATTTCTCATTCTTCTTATGATTATATCACCTGCAATTTTTCATTACTTGTATCACTTTATCATCTCAGCTGAATTATGGGTTACTACGTTATCTTACTGAATGCAATATACTTGTGCCGGGTCTTTTTGAGTAGGAGATTCCCTGAGAGTAACAATCATATCCTCTCTGTGTTCTCTAAAATCTCCACAGAGCTTATTTTAGAGCCAAGTATTCATGAGATACTTAATAAATATTAAATGACAACCATGACCATGTTAATCTGTGGTGTCCTAGGCTGACTGCACTATTGCTGCTGACATTTCTTTTGCTTATTAAAACCATTAACAACATGAGTGTGTGTTCTTTGTTACTGTAACATGACAGGTGAGGGAGCTTACAGCAGTGACCTAGTTCTGGGCTTCTCAAGTGACTAGAAATTGACTTCTAACTTCATGATGGAATTCAAGAATAATTTATATAGTATGAACTGAGATATTTTTCATCAGGGCACTGCCACAAAATATTTTGTCTTTGTGAGTTATTTGGGATATATTTTGACAAGATGATTTTTATTTCAAAGTGACACTTTAATAAAGAGTAAAAAGACCTTTGATCAGCCAAATGAGATACCTAAATAAGAGACCTAAAAGTTAGGTTTCATAGCTGAGGAAGGCTTGGTGAACTATTTGGAGTGAACCTGTGCTATGATGCATATTTGAGAACTGTGTCTTTTCGTTATTCACAATTCCACTAAATGAAACCCGAACCTTTCTAAAGTCATTTTAAATAGAACCTACTCTCTTAATAACTACTTTATTTCAATTTGAAGCTTCTATGTAGTTTAAAATAAATGATAAAAAGCTACAAAAGTCTCAAATTCCTTGTTGAAATCCTTCTGACCTCTTCAAGTATCTTCTAAAGGATCCTACTGCCTGTGTCTTGGCCCTTTGACCTATACTTACTATTTAGTGGTTTGCATGTTGAGTTTGCTAATCAAAGAAAAACCAACTCTTGAGACTCCATAAAATTATGCCTAGAAAAAGAACCACAGGAACCATTCACAATGGAACCAGTTTTTTCCCAGTAGGTATCATAGAAACTGTGATTATATGGAATAAATGGATTTATTTATTGTCTGGTTAATATAATCAATATAATCAGCTAAAGGGAGCAAACCTGACATTCTATCAGATGCTTTTCCTGATTTTGCTATTAAGTGAATTATGTACACCTAGTGTCATTTTTTTTTTTTGCAGTATGAAAGGAAGTGCCCAGTTTAATCCAAAATCCATTAGAATAAGCTTATCTTTCTCTCTCTCTCTCTCTCACACACACACACTCATGTGCGTGCGCACACACACACATTCTCACTTATATATAATTAGGGTATAAAGGGATTTTGAGGCCCAGAGCAAAGTCATTTCTTACTGACAGAAAGGACTACTTTGTCAGCATTATTACTTTCATCATTATCATCGGTCATTTGGAAATTTATAGGGGAAAAAGGAAGGGCTTTTCTTGACACAACTTGATTCTTTGTTTTCAGAGCATTCCTTCATCCATTGCAATTGAAATGAATTTCATGATTATGTTTAAATGAAAGATTCAATCTTTTGTGGTCCATTGAATTTGCGATACTTATAATGGGAAGTATAGTAATCTTATAAAGCTGAATCCTCTGCATCTTATCTGACTCAGCAGACTTCTACTAGACTGCTGAGCTGAAGAAAGTGAGGCTGGTCATATTAGCCAGAGAATTGCCTCTTGCCCTAAAAAACTGTATATGGAAATATCCCTGGTGAAATTTATCCTTAAACTCTGTGACTTTAGAGATGCCACAGGAAGGAATGATGTACTGGTGATGGCCCTGGCCTCTGGTAGGAATCTATGTCAGCCTGATGAATAAAGTCTTTTTTGTGATAATTATCCTGAGCCTTTCTGAATGTATGTAAATTTTCTTTGTAATGTTAAAGAGCTTATGGGAGCCACAGGGTCTGTTGTCTCTGTTATTTTGACTACTTCCAGTCCAGCAGGCTGGGAAGCACAAGTGTGCCATGCTGGCAGCCTGGCAGGAGTCATGCCCAGGATGTTCCTGCCATGGCTTGGATTTCTTCCTTGTCAGATGGTTAAGTAAAAGAAGGAAGTCAAGTCATGCTCAGAACTCTTTCATCTGAAGGTTGTTCTAAGCAAGTGATGATTTTCACTTAATACTCAGAAGTTAATATCAGTAAGAGCATCTTTTTCCAAAACAACATTGAATGACATGTATATTTTTTGTTGAATTTGTAATAATAATACATTTCTGCTAATGCTTCTGGCCCTTAATCCAAGAAGGTCAAGAAATTAAGCATTTTCCTTAGGACATAGACCTGTTCTTTTCTGGTCGTTTACTCTAAACCATTTCATTTGCTGACAGTAAGATTAGTTTACAGAAAGCTTTCTGAGAATGTTCATGTTTAATTTCTTAGTTTTTAACTTCAGAATGTCCCCATATCTACTGATGGATGGGATGATACATAATATTACTAGATTAGCAGTAGGGGGATGATTCATATGAGGTTTGAATGCTGTTTAAATCTGGAGGAAAACATTATTCTTTTATTTGGATTTACATTTTCTAAAATATTCTTTAATTTTTCTTTTAAACTACCTCACTGTCCTCTAGTTAACACACAACAAATCATGGGTTTTGGAGTCATAACAACCTGGGTTTAGGCACTGGTCCTGCCTGTCACTGAACCATCTTGTGATTTTAGGTAAATTATACTGCGTAGCAGTCAACCAAGAAATGCTGGCTTCCTTTCTTGATTTTTTCCTGTTTTGCCTTTAACATTATTTATTTGCCAGTAGAAACACAGCTCTTTATATTCATTTTAAAGTCTACTTTCTCATGCATATAAAATAATACACCTGCTATCCAGGTGTTCTAAAATACATATGAGAGTTATATTACACAAATGTAACTGGAATAGATAGATAGATAGTTGGGTGGACAGATAGACAGATGGACACTCCATTTCCAGAGCTGTATTTCTCAATCAGCAGCAGTAATGTCTCTGGAGACATGTGCAAATGTGTGAATATGTTTTGGGTTATCATGGTGATAGAGGAGCATTTCTGGCATTTAGTAGGTGAGATCAGAGATACTAAAATCTTGCAATGTATGGGACAGTCCCATACATTGAAGAACTATTCTAATACCAACAGCATGTATGATAAATATTACTCCAGAGGAAACTCTAGAAGAAGAGCATTAATTAAAATACCTCTTCCTATCACTGGTTTATACCAAAGTCTCTCACAGAGATGACAGTTGATCCTGAAGTGTTCTCTTTCTCTATTGCTAACTACAAAATCTTTCTCTTGACAGTCATAGACTTTTGTTTCCTTTTTTCCCTTCCCATCTTACTCATTTATTATGTTTCTACCTAGTCTGTTTAGTTTCTTGCATTTTCTCTGAATTTTCCCTTTTACTTCTAAGAGACTTCCAGAGATAGCTCGGCAAGCAAGAACTTTCTGTTCTAAGAAGCTAGAAGGAGGAAGAGGGGAGAATTTGAGAACTCATCCATTAATGATATTTATTCCTATTCCACATGTAGAGGTGGTATTGCTGCTGCTGTCAGCACCTGAAGTCCCAGGGAGGAGAGTGAAAGCAACAGTGTGGAAGGGCAGAGGTGGGGGCAGGTTGCCACTCCCATCAGTCAACACTTTTATGTGCATATTCACTAAGGCACAAGGACACCAATATTGAGAGTAACCATTTCCTGAAGCTGACTTTGTAGGTAGACACTTTAGGTGGCAAGTGGCATCAGGAATCTGTGCATCTGTCTCTCTTCTGAATTGGGATTGTATATAGATGTATTATATACAGGTATTTTATATATGTATATATATATTTTATAAATTAGAATTTTATATATATGCTGATTACCTGTGTGTATGTGTATATATATATATATATATATATATAAATATGATTCTCTTTTCCATGTCAATATTGTCTTTAACTGTAAATGTAAATGTCTGTTTGTATATATGTATGTAAAATATTATTTATATTCAAGTCTAAAATATTTGATACAATAGGAGTATATATTTATAACAATAAAATTTCTCCCTGAATATGAATAAGCTCAGAACAGTGTTACAAACTATTGAAGAATTTTTATTATATAAAAAGAGAGAAAGTCAATAGTAGAAGAAGAGACATGAGAACATATATCCTAATTGATAATAGGAATCTTTGCAATTGCATATCTCAGTATGGTACTTATATGAGTCTCTGAACCTACACATTGACCAAATAAGAATTTTGTATTTCAAGAGAATTACAAAAGGAAGCGAATATCACATTTTGATCTATCCTGTCTATCTTCAACTATGAAGGCAAATTATAACTTGAATTATAAATTAACTTGAAGGAAGGCATACATCATCTATGTTAGGGCAAGTTCAAAAAGTAAGACACACCACCCAAACATCCATATCTTTTGCTTAAAAACTTTTTATGGCTCATAAATTCAACCTTAATAATCATAACATATTTAGAAAGAAAACAAAAATTTTGTTTCAAGTACAGAGAAGTTAGAATACCCAATCATATGAAATGTCATAAACATACCACACTCTTATTTTATTTTTGTTCCTTATGCTTTCTTGTAAGAATAATTCAAATAGAAAGAGAATAGAAATGATATTAGTAGAAAGAAAAATCCATGGGGAATGAAGCAACTCTATTAAATATTGGAAAAACTATATGGCATCTTAGGTTTTAAATTTATTGTTTTCACCAAACTATATTTCCGAGGTGGGAAAAAAGTGCCTCTAGTTTGCTAAAAGCTAACATTGAAATTTCACTTTAAAGGGAATGCTTGTGAGAGCCCATTGGGATATTGCTGTACTTAGATGGCCGGTGTTCATATGCAGCTCTTGGTTAAAAGAGAATAATAGGAATTCTGTATTAAGAAAAAGCTTACTATAGGCAGGTCAAGAATAATACTCAACTGAATAATCTGAAGCCATAAGTATTTTAAATTGTTCTTTTGGTGAGTGGGGTCCTCTAGACCATTTATTCTACCTAGCCATCATACCTTCATCAAGACTGCATTGCTAAAGAATATAGCAATTAAATATTCCACAATCCTATTTCTTTGTCAGAACTTTCTGCATGAATTTGACATAATACAAACATTCGTTCCATGATGGTGAACCTCTTTATAATATTTTGTTGGCATTATATATGATAATTCTGTTATCTCCCTCATTAACAAGTCCAAGAGTATCACAGTATTGCAGCCTCATGACACTGTTGAATGGAAAATTATTTTAAAACTTTACTAACAATTGGAAAGAGTATGGTTCAGATAGATTGGACTGAGTACCTGATCATCCTGGGAAGAGCACTGGTTGAGGAATTATTACACTCGACTTTGAGGCCAGGTTGAAGCTTTGTGCAAGTCACTGAACTCCTGTTGTTTCCTCATTTCTGAAATGAAGACAATACATTACCTTCCTACCAACTTTAAAAGATAGTTGTGAACAGTATTTAGCAAGTTTTTGTGCATCAAACGACCACCCCGACCCCAGAGGAAATTAATTACCCTGATCATTCTGTAGTACCTTGCAAATCAATCTGTTATTACATTTGAATAATAAAAGGTAATTGTTTATTTACCTGTCAATTCTTTATTAATCTGTGAGGTTATTGAGATAAATGACCCAGGTTTCATTCATCTTTTTATCCCTAGCACCCAGTGTAAAGTCTGATACAAAGTGGGCATTCAGAAAATTTATTCCTTGAATAAATAAAACACTTTGCACGCTGTAAAGACTGTATATTAATGGTACTCAAAACTGTGTCATCTCCATGCCACCTTTTCTGATTGCATTGTGTTTTTCTCTTTGCCTATGTTATTACCTGGTTTCAATTTCTTCTTTGAAATATGTTTTAATACTAATGTAAATCTTTATTTGTCCATGTTGCATAGAAACGAAGTGATCTAGTTAGACAAATATCCCTTTTTAACTGATGTTGACATAGCTGTAACTTTAAAGAATTAATTTCTAATAAGAAATATATAGTAAAAACACTTAATTTTATATATATATATATATATAAATACAAAATTAGTTAATTTTTTCTTTTCTGACTCATAAAACATTTCAATATCATGGAATCTTTTGGGCCAAGGAAAGGAGGAAGGCAGGGAAGAAGAAAAAAGAAAGAAAGGGGCAAGGAGAAAACTTAACATTGTTTTCTAGCCCTATATGTACTTACAGAGTGTGTTATCTTCAGTTTTATAGAAGAGATTCAGAAAGATTAGATAACTTGCTCAAGGTCACACATCTGATTGGTAGCAGAACTACCCAAGTATGTTTAACTCAAAAATCTTATAGTCTTTCCATTAAACCATTTTATAGTACTCCAAAAATCCATTTACTTGGTACAAGAATTTAAATTCTGCTGAAATAATTATTATAATGAGTTAAGCCAAAAACATACATTCTCCTTCAACCATACGTTTTAATAATAAGTACTTGAGGAAAACCATGTTGCAGCCAAAAACCTCTTTCACTCTGTTTCTGTGTTAGGCAGAGCACACATCTCATTCTAAAACTTATGAGCCATTAGTAAATCTGTTAAGCCATTTATCTGCCTTAACAGATTTTATTCTGTGGTTTCCTCTTACCCTTTTTGTCAAATGAAGTAACTGATATTTGAGTGTCAATTAACATAATAACTTCAAGCCCCTGATTTTTCAGCCCTAGTTTTATGAGTCCAGTACAGTTCTGGGATTCACAATCAATTTCTTGGGCAGTTAAAGTTTACAGAATATTCTGTTTATATGATTTTTTAAACTGAATTAAAATAGTATTCTTTAAACCAATTTCATCTGAAAGAAAAATTTACAGGCTGATGGATATGGATTCATGGATTTCCCTTCCTTCCCACCAAATAATTATAAATATTCCTGTTAGTTTTTTGATTAGTGACATGTCTTATTTTTTCACTCAATTCCAGCTCCCTCATAAATAATTTAAGAGATTTCCTTGGAAAATGCTAACATTTGAGGAAATAACCTCTGAAATGAATACTCCCAAACCTAGTGATTTTATTTTAATTAATACAATTTATAAATCCCAAACTTCTGTTTTACTGAGGGACTTTTCAGAAACTTGATGTGCAGTGTGGTCCTTTAGCAGAAGGATTTAGATGATATATATTTCCAAACTATTTATTATTATTATTATTATCAGTTGTAATAGTAACACAGATACTATCAAATTCTGAATAACAGCTTTGGAAATGTTGGCATAACTATGTAACTTGAAGTGTGAACATGTGTGTGTAAGTACACACACACACACACCAGCAAACAAACAGAAAACCTCCCCTGTGAAATAAGCTAATCTATCTTTATGATAAAATGCCAAAATAAGATTGTAATTATAATAGTGAAGAACAAATCTGACACCATATCAGGTCTGTTTCTTCTACTTTAACCTTCGTATTCTATTGATTTTGCTACATGTTAATCACTAAAGTGATGTTGCCTATAGTTTAAAGTATGCATAATGGCCCATCTTCTGGAGCCCTACCTTCCATGCCTGAGTGTTAAGCTAAAGTACCTTTGTTTTGCTCATGGGAGACGTCCTGACTAGGCCCACCAGTGAATGGCTGCAGGAAAGAAGAAATCAACACATCCCCTTTGGAGTCTGGCCAGACCAAGAAATATTTGCAACAATTTATCACCTTTTTTACTTTACTTCCTCACCGTCTTCTCTTTGTTCTGTAAAAGAAACTAGCATCCAAAACCCCGGCAAGATGGTTCTTTGAGACACTAGTCCACCATCTTCCCGGTCTGCTGACTTTGTGAATAAAGTCACTATACCTTGCCCCAACAACTCATCTCTCTATTTATTGGCCTTTTGTGTGGCAAGCAGTACGAGCTTGGACTCGATAACATAATTATGGTAAGCCTAGTTATAAAAACCTACCAATTATTGAAAACCATGTTATCATATAAACCTTTACCAAGTTTATCACTATATGTAAAAGGTTGTGCTGCACAATTTGGAAGATACAAAAAGTTATAATACTTGGTCTCTGACACCTAGAAGTTTAAACCAAATGTAAAGACAGAGTATATACACATTCACAAATAAGTATAATGAAAAGTAAGTATATACATATCAAATAGTAATAAATAGTATAGGAGTCAGAGAAAAGATGGAGAAATCCTTGCAAGTTCAGGGAGTCACTAAAGTGTTATAGAGATGTAAAGTTCAAACTGGACTTTGAAAGATATGTAGGAGTTACAGAGATGGAGATGTGGGTAGAATGTTCTAAGCAGGGAGATGGCACATGCTATATGATGAAATGATGACAATGGGAAAAGTCTGCTTAGGAGATGGATGTGACTGGAGTGAAAGCTCTCTGTGCAAAAGTAGGAATGCAGTGGGGAAGACAGTTGATGAGCCTTCAAAATCAGAGTCAGGCATTTAGACCTCATTCCATTCAAGAAATATTTGAATTATATTTTAGGAAAGTTAACCTGGGAGCAACATGAAGTATAATTTGAAACGTGGTTAGGGTTGGGGACGGGGAAGTAAAAAGGGAAGGAAGGCAAGTGGAATGAGGTCAGCAAGACCACCACATGCATTTGTCCTGGCTGTGCACAGAACCTCTCTGGGGTACCTTTATATAAACTGCAACCTGTGTTCAATGACTTTGCAGATAAAAGGGAGATAACAAGTAAATAGTATCAAAATGGAGGACAGAGGGTAAAGAAATTTAGGCAAAGAAAGGTTTGAATTAATGCACAAATCTAGAGCTCTGATTAGCAAGGTCAAATTATTTTTCAAAAAAGGGAAGATCTATTCACATTTGAAGTTCAAAGAGAAGGAGGCAATGACAGAATGACTAAAGATAAGATGTACTTAAAAGGACTGGTTTCTAAATAGGTTGGGATTGAAAGTTCAGATAGTGGATCTGGTCTTTGATAACATTTGGATACTTTTCCCTTTGAACCTAGAAGGGGCTAAGTGGTTGTACTTGTCACAATGTTGAATTTAAATATCTGGCATTTCAGGGCTGAGGAATAAGCTCTAGTGTGGTTTCCAGCATATACAGGTCTCTATCAATATCTTCAGGGGGACAAGCTAGATGAGACATCTATTTTACTCAGTAATGTATCCAATGAAGTTGCTGTTGATGTCATATTAACCTTATATTTTTAGGTCATTTAACATGATGATATATTTAATTATACAGCCTCCATTTCATCAGTTAAGGTTATGTTATAAATCAGTGAATATTTACTTAACATTTTACAATGATCAAAATATTGGTCTGGCATTTAGAGGCTATATAGACCTATAAGATTTTTTTTATTATCCTCAAGGAGGATACCATATAGTTGGAATGAACACACACACACACACACACACACACGTATAATAAGTACTACTTTGCCCCAGGATTAAATGAAAATCCTTTTCTCAACCTTCCCAGGTGGAAGAATAGTAGCAGTTGGTGTGTCAGAATCACCTGACTTTTCTATCATTTATTTCATAGGTTTGTAAAATACTAAATTGTTGGTAAAGCTAACAAGAATTGGGAACTCAGAGGACAGAGTAAGTGATCATTGAGGGGCAAAGCTTTATAGAAAATTGTGGCTGTCCTGTACCCTGAAAGCTAAGTAGTGATACCTATTACACAATTTAATTTAAATGTGTGCTCTTGTTTAAAACCAAAGGGACAAAATAATGCCAGGTACATTTACTGTAATTTGTAGTGCATATTATATTCATGAGTCCTGTTTTATTCATAACTGAATCATCGTTTTGGACTGTCACAGCCTTTAATAATAGACATTTTTTCCCTAAAGGTATGCATAATTATGGTAGGGATCCTGGAAAATATAAAGTATACATATGATATACCAAAGTACAGATAAAACATGATCCTACCAGAGATAAATACTACCAGCATATTGCCATCTGTCTTTCCATGGCAGGATTGAATATTTTAATGTAGCCCTTATCTGAGTCTGTCTTGCACTTCTTGACTAGATTCTTCTATTAGAATGTCTGTTACCTAAGTTTAGTAACAGGAAATCCATCTTTTTACTTCTCTATTGAGCAAATCATTTTTTCCCACGTGACAAGAAATAGAGATCACTGCCTGCTTTTCACAGTAGACCAGTAAATTCCTTTTAAATTTAAATTTTATGTAAATAAGAGTTTTTGCCACTCACAACTTATGTTCAAACTTAAATCTCAAGAACTCTTCTTATATGTATCTTATTGTAGTTAAAAGACCTCTTAGGTATGAATTTTCCCTCATTATTGTAAGTGATGCTTAAAGAAGAAATGATGTTCCTTTGTTATAGGTACATAATCTAAGTCACCCTCTCCACCCCTTCTGCCCAGGCCACACATGAGATATTCTTTTACGGAATTTTTTTCAGTTTCTGAGACACTGATTCATTCTGCAATCATGTGCTCTGCAATGGGATGAAATACTGAGAAATTATTGGCAGCTGATTTCTGTGGAAGGACGCTCTTAGCCATGATAAGCACAGAATGCTCTGTTCTCGAGCAAATGTCTGTGACTTTTGTTTCCACATGATTGCTTCCCTGACAGTTCATGGGAACTTCTAGAGAGTGTTCCTTAATTCATGGTGAAGAATCACAAACAGGATTTTGAACATAGATTTGGACTTCTCAATAACTGAATATTTGCTTTGTTGCCTGTGACTCAACTTTAGTTTTTAAGTTTTAGAGAAAGAAACTAAAAAAAAAAAAAAAAAAAACATAGTAGCATACCACAGGGAACTCTGTTCAATAGCTTGGCTTATGGGAACTTGCTAGATCTATTAACAGAGGTAGTTCAGATCTACACAAAGGAGCATGATGGCTAGGGCTATAACTATTTATTCCTTTAAATTTACTTTTAAAATATACTTACAACTGCATTTTTATTGAAAAAAGTAATACATGCATGTGGTAAAAAAGTCAAACAGTTCTATAGACTTTTTTCCCAGAGGCTATTACCAGTTTTTTTGTATATTCCTATACTAATATTTTTGGTACATTGATGCATATTTAATCTATATTTTCCATAGGTGGAAATAGAGTGTTCACACTATTCTGCAACATACTTATCTTTTATGTCTTCCATCTTTAAAAATGATCCAAATAGTATATCTTGGAAATTATCCTACATCAATGTGTGTTTATGTATATGTGTTGTATTTCATTACTATCTATTTTTTATATAGATATACAATTTATTTATTCCCCTACAGAGGAATAGCCAAGTCATTTCTTGAATTTTGGTATTTCAACAATCTTCCAATGAATATTCTTGTACATCCTTATCTTTTCAGGTATGTGTAATAATATCTATAGAATAATTCTTCTAGATGCTACAGAAAAAGAGGACTAAGACACAAATTCATGACTCTTTTGATTTGATACTAAGATGGAAAATTGGAGGTTTATCTCCAGATCATAGAAAATGAGTTTAGCAAAACCAGTAACATCATGAATGATCAGGAACTTTTGCTTGAAGAGAAAGAGCCAGTCATCTGCTTGGGTTGTAGGGTAAAAAGCCTTAGGGATAAAAAAGCCCTGGATGTAGTTCAAGTACTTAAGTATTTTTGGGAGCTATCCAGAGTACTGAAGGGATGCCACAGGAAGCAGTCTGTGCCACTGGACCAGAAACCACAGTCTCCAGATTTCTTGTCTCTCCTGCCTTGAATCTTGCCCTTGAGATTTTAAGCACTTCTAAAGTCAGCTGTCACCCCTCAGACTCTTCTTTCTCTGTCCTTAACTTACCTCATTCTCCATTTGCCTCAGTACAAGCCTATTAGTTCTGTTTTCCCAACCAACCCCAGCTATGACCCACTCCCACCATTTGGTGTTAGGATTCCAAGAGAAATAAGCTAAAAATGCAGCAGTAATGTCATATGAATTTGACTGGTTCCTAATAATAGTCTCAATTTCTATAACGATATACAAGTATCCAATAATATATCAGATACAGCTGACCCTTGAACAACATGGGTTTGAACTGTATAGGTCTACTTATTCATGGATTTTTTTCAATAAATATAGTATTTTGATTTTACAGATATTTAAATTAACTAAGTATGGGGAAAAGTTTGTATTCCACTAGAGATCACAATATGTGGAATCAAAAGAACTAGGGTTTGAGTCCTGATTCTATCCAAACTAGTTTCGGCTTCCTGCCCTCGGATGAGTCATTTATCAATTCCTTCATTTTTGAGGCAGAGATATCAGTATGAGGATTTTCCACTGTGTGGGGATGGGGGTGGTGTCCATGCCCCTAGGTAATCAGAAGTTAATGTCTGATGAATTGGGAGACTGGGATTGACATATATACACTAATATGTATAAAATGAATAACTAATAAGAACCTGCTGTATAAAAAAATAAATAAAATTTAAAAAACACAACAAAAAAGAAGTTAATGTCAAAGTATCCTGGAACTTACTATTACTGATTTTTGCTCTTTTTCAACATAATGAATGAACTTCCTAATATAAGTGAATGACTTATTTATTCATGTAAATCATATTTGTTTGCCAACTTCTTCTGAAGCAAAGATTTTTTTCCTTCCTGCTGAAGATAAGACAATGGATAACTTCATAAAGCCAATGTATTCTGTTCCACTGTTCCATTTACTTAGTTTTGATGTATGGACCTCTTAATATATTGAATATTTATGTGGAAGTATCAGAATTTCTAGAATTTTTCAGTTGGAAAAATGTCAGAAAAGATACTTTTATATTTTTTTGTTTTATATATCTTGGAAATCCTCTCACCAAGGACCTCTGGTTACAAGGGGAGGGTCTGGTATAGTTTCCTCATCTGGACTATGAGACAAACAGAGACAGGAAGAGAGCAAGAGTGAGATCCTCAGAAGTACGAGAGCACATATTCAAAATTGGCTTAAACAAAAGGAAGTTATTAGTTACTGAGCATGAACAGTCTAATAATGCAGCTTGATTCAGGGATGTCAGATACCCACATCACCTCAGTTCTCTATTTTTGGCTTTGCTTCATCTATATTGACTTCCATCACAAACATATGTTCCCTGGATGGTAGTATGGTGATTGCAGAAGCTTCAGCCCTACAGCCTCCCAGATTCAAATTCAACGAATCCCCTTTTCCCAGTCACTCCAGTGAAAGTCTAAGATAAATACTCACTGTTCTGATTAGCTTTGCTTTTAATCCTCAAACAATCACACTATCCAGAGGCATTGAATTTATTGACAGTCATTCTTCCACCCTGGACCTGGTGCAAAAGGTGGATTAGCCCACTTAGAGAAAATTCTGGGAATTCTTACTAAAAGAAGATGCAATGACCAGTAATAAGAACAAAAATAAAATAAAAACAAAAATCTAATATATGCTACATAACGTATGAGGAGGTGGGAAATATACTGAAGGGGAAACTAAGGAATAGCAATTATTTAATAATAATATTTTTAAAAGTTAACATTTGTTAATGGTTTTTATGTGCCAATTAATCCTAATAAGAAACCTATATAGTAGGTAATATTTTAATAATTTTAATAATTATATATAATTATAAAAATTAGTTTTTTTAAATAAATGAAATTATATATTGTTCCCAATTATCTCTCCTGTTTCTCAGATTGAAAGATTTATTAAAGTGGGTAAAAGCTGTTCCTAGAAACTTATAAAACTTTAGCCTGGGGATTGACATTACACTTGGCAAAATAGATATGAATTCCTTGCCTCTCCCAAACTTATCATATCAGTCTTTCAGGGTACACAGCATATAAATAGTGATAATTTTCTTTTATTTTCTTCTCTTCTGGGCCTAGAGAACCCCCTGCCTATTCTCTTCCATAAATGAGGTGTTTGGACAGTGGATAAGCAAAATTGGTACATTATATCATCAACCTAAATCCATCTATGACTATGCTTGATCATTCATTTTCACAATTCATTTTCAGGATGTATAACATTTTGTTTGCATTGTTTCCAAAGGCATCCTTTCCCCTCAAATTACCACTGGAACACAATAACTGTCAATTCTTACATGTGACTCTTGGATGGCTGGTGCAAACAGTAAGTTATTTTATACTACTTGTCTGTTCTCCATTCTCATATATTTGTTCCTACTGTCCTATTCTCATTCTTTTCTTGATACAACCCTGCTAACAATTCTCTTCTTCTTTAGTTTTATACCACATCCAACAGACTTAGGTATAGGTTTTATTCATGTGTTCCTTGATTCTCTGTCTTTTCTGTCCAATCCTTCTGGTTATTGAGTTAAAATCATATTCCTAGACTGATATGAGTGAGCACAGAAATACAGAGCTTATACTCCTAAGGTTCATGGTAGAGAGAGCTCATGAAGACAAGGAGCATCTTAGCCCCTTCATGAGCTCATAAATGTCAAGCAGAAGGATTTATAGGCAGGTTTTTACCATGATCACTTTCATTAGAAGAAAAGCATTCAGGCTCACCTGAATCTGAGGATGCCTCCAGCTGCTTTTTCAATTGTTTATGTCTGATACTGATTATCATCATTAGTAAAGAAAACCAGTTTCAAAAAGGAGTGTAACTCTCATACAATGCTTATGAGAACATGAATTTTTATGGCTTTTGGGAAAGTAAAATAACATATACATTAAAATTAAAAATCTACATCTACTTTGGCCCATTGATCTGATATCTGGGGGTCAATTTTAGAAAAATAAAAGCATACCCACAAATAAATTAGAACTATATTCATGAATTTGATAGGATGTCCATGACATATCATTAAGTGAAAAAATTAATAGGAACATGTATGATCCCATTAGGAGCAGGGAGATAAAAAAACAAAACCTCTATCAAGATACAAGGATACAAGTATAATAATATTAAGAGAAAACATAGAAAAGAAAAAATGATTCATACTCTTAATGTTAATATATTAAAAAATGAATATACATTTGAAGAAACAATCAACAAAATGAAAAGGCAACCTACATAATGGAAGAAAATAATTGCAAATCATATATCATATAAGGTTATACTCAAAATATATAAATAATTCATATAATTCAATAGCAAAAAACCAAATAACTTGATAAAAAATGGGCAAAGGACCTGAACAGACATTTTTCCAAAGAAGATATTCAAATGACCAAGAGAAGACGTACATGAAAATGTGCTCAACATCACTAGTCATTAGGGAAATGCAAATCAATTCAACAATGAGATATCGCCTCATGCCTAATAGAATAGCTATCATCAAAAAGAAAGATAGAAAATCCTGACAGGGATATAGAGAAAAAGAAATCCTTGTGCACTATTGGAGGGAAAGTAAATTGGTATAGCCTAATGGAGGTTCCTCAAAAAATTTAAAATAGAACTACCATATGATCCAGCAACTCTATTTCTGAGCATATATCCAAAGGAAATGAGATCACTATGTTGAAGAGTTATCTGCACCACTATGTTCATTGCATCATTATTTAAAATAACCCAGACATGGAAACAATCTAAGTGTATGCAAACACACACACACACACATATACATACACACAAAGGGATACTATTCAGCCATAAAAAAGGAAACTCTGCCATTTGTGACAACATGGATGGACCTTTAGGGCATTATGCTAAGTGAAAGAAGTCAGGCAGAGAAAGGCAAATACCGTATGATTTCACTTATATGTGGAATTAAAAAAAAACAAACTTACAGAAATAGAGATCATATTTGTGGTTACCAGAGGTGTGGGGTGAGGGTGGAGGAATTGGATGAAGGTGGTCAAAAAGTACAAGCCTCTTGTTATAACATGAATAAGTACTGGGGATGTGAGTACAATTTAATGACTATAGTTAACACTGCTATATGATATATTTGAAAATTGCTAAGACAATAGATCCTAAAAGTTCTCATCACAAGGAAAAAATATTTTTGTAACTATATGAGGTGACAGATGTTAACTGAACTTATTGTGGTAATCATTTCATAATATATGCATGTCAAATCAGTATGCTGTATACATTGTATAGTCCTGTATGTCAATTATGTCAATTATGTCTCAATAAAATGGGAAAAAAGAATGACAGTAAAAATTCACTTTCAAACCTTAACCATATAAATTAGCACAAGGTGAAAGGTAATCAAAAATATTTTAAAAAGAAGCTAAGAAAGGAGGTGCTGCTAATAATTATGGAAGAATATTGTAAATTGGGACTGTCCCAGGCAAAGAAGAACAAGTAGTCATACTCTTTTATAACTCACCCAAGTCTTCATGAATATTCAAACCGCATACAATGATCAGGACCACTGAATTTATTTTCTTTGAGCATTTCAGAGAATCAAAAAATTTGAGAATTGGTAAAGAGCTTAGATATGATCTAGTTGAGTTACCTCAATTTATAGAAGAGAAGTCTGAAGCTCACATAAGAAAAATGACTTGTGCATGGTCACATGATTCTTTGGCACTAAAGTTATTTATAGAACCCAGGCATTTGACTTCCAGTGCAGTATTCTTTCTACTGTAATAATTCTATATATAGTATAAATACTAGTATCTTCCTATCCAAGGTCAGGTTTTCTTGCTTTTAGGTAAATGGCATTTCCACATCAGGACTCAAGTAAAATGTTTTCATTAGAAAGTCATAAAGATCTACCCAGAATAGAGCTTGATTGTAAACTTGAGCATGAAAATAGGACACTTGAACTTTTATCATAGGTCATCTACCCTTCTACAAAACCTGTATTTTGTCATTTGCACATGAAGATTAAACTCTGATTCAACAGTACAATCTAAAAAGTACCAGTAGTCATTTCACATGGTTCCTACAGACTCAGACAATGTATGTTTATATTCTAAAAGTATCACAAGAATATACAAACCAGGTGTCATGGAGACATGGAGTGGTTCTGAAGACATTGTAATTCACTCAGGATCAGTCCAGAGGAAGCTTCTAAAGAGACAGTTGTGGCTTGGGATGCCCAGAGTGTAAATGATGCATTCTGGGTCCTAAAAGATCAGAGAAAGGAATAAAAAATTTAGGTGAGCAGGAGTGCAGCAATTTTAAGTGGGTTAATCAGTACAGGCCTATTGAGAAGGTGACATTGTGGCAGGATAGGATAGGTGATGCAAGATAAAGGAGAGGATGGAGGATGCAGGCAATTCTCTGTGTCCTGTCATTTGACTTTTTGGGTGAGAGTGTGGGTTCAAGAACCAGATGGGCTGGATTTGAAATCTGAACCCACTGCTTTCAGACCGCATCACTTTGAAAAAGTTAAACTTTTGTGCCTAGTTGTCGTCATCCATCAAATGGGGAATAATAATTGGTCTTGCCTTTAAAAGTTTTGTCCAAATGAGATAATACTTGTAGCATGTTTAGAATAATGCCTAAAATGTAGTAAACAGAGATTATTAGCTATCATTATTATTGCCTTCAATACTAATCTCAGGAAAAGCAGCATGCCAGAGACTAGGACTGGAAGGGCTATTATTGGGGCTGCTTTGTCAGTCTAACAGCCTTCAATGTCACATCATCTCCATCATGATTTTTACAATAGGAACACACTACATAAAAAAAAGTCAAAGCCTATTTTCCTTCCCTTCTTTTATACTTCTGATGGGTTCCTAAATTGAGAGAGACAAAAGCTTTTCCTCTGTATTTGCCATCTATCAGTTAAGAGACCCAAGAAGGGAAAAATGTCTATTTATGTCAAGGATAGTCTTGTGACACAGCTTCTCTTAAACATGACAAACTCTTTGATGTCAGAATCCAGATATCTGGGTATTTTCACAGTACCCAGAATAATGCTTTGTTCAAAAGTGGCAGATTAATATATATAAATGTCAAATGATTGAATCATTGAAAGATTACAAGGATGGGAAGAAACCTGGCATTGAAAGAATAAAACACAACAGGGAGCAAGTCCTGCAAAGCATGATTTGGTTAATTCATAAAATGCATCCAGACAAATGGAAATTATCAGCAAGAGAAAGTGAAACCATCTGGAAAGAAGGAACTGAGAGTCATTAACCTAAAACAAGAAGGGTGCCTGGAGTGAGGAGAGAAGCAGAAATGTAGAGAAACAGAATAGAAAGAGACAAGGAACATAAGAAGATGGAAAACAGGTATGAGAGGCAGTCACAGAGTTTTACAGGAAAATAAAAACAGTCGTTTGAAACAACTGGGTTTTTGGCAACCAGAAAACAGATAAGAACAGGTGTGACAAGCATGAAGCTGCAGTCAATGTCTGTTCACAAACTATGTGTGATTCACTGATGCAGCTATTTCACAAGCGATTTGAAAAACTACTTGAGAGAAGATTGAGGATATTGTACACATAAGACCTTTTTTATGGTTCATCATGATCATTTACTTTTTTTTCTCATAACATATAAAACTATTCTAAACTATGGCAATAATCTTTCTTCAAATTTTTGTGTAAATTGTTTTATTCTATATAAAAAAGCATATCAGACCAGAAATGTGTGGAAGGGATGCTTCCTAGCATTCAGTTTTATAACCCTGAAGCTAATTCCACTTCTATGCCAAGTAGATGTTGGAAATTTTCCATTGACTATTACACAAATTTCAAAAAGCCAAACCATTGAGTCAGAGAAGAGTTTATGGCCCAATAACAATACATTGGCTTCTCAGAACTGTAAACACGGCCTTATGGATCTTAATGTAATTGTTTAGGATGAGTGTATTGGCAAGAAGTGTTAGAGTCTGTTAACACAGTCTGGAAAGCAACGTATTTTAAGCAAATCTGCAAAATGTTACCAACTCATTAAGCTAAGAGCTTTATGGCTGGGCGTTGTAGAATGATTCTGTGAGACACTTCTGAACAAGGCTGTATATTCATTTCTGGTTCTGCCATGATTGATGTGTATATAAAAGGGGATGACTACATTTATTATTGCATTATGCTGATGATATTTCAACATGAGTGTTGCCTTTTTGTCTTAAACATTATTCTTTCATTCTGTTATATAACTAAAAGCATGCAGAGAAGTACTTATATACATTCTATGGAATGATTTTGCTGTATTTAAAAATAGTATAGGGAAGACAAACTCTTTTCCAAGGCTATGCTCCATAGATGCAGTGCTAATGCCAAGGCATCGCCCTCTCCTGCATGCTTCTTTAAAGTTCAGTTTACCATAGACACTGGGAATTGGAAGGATTTAGACATCATACAGTCCAGCTGTGTACTTGTGGAATCAATGCTTTCTAGAGCATCTCTGTTGGACAGACTAAAATTTGTGCATTTCAAGGGAAGCAGCCTTGATTTAGTTAAAGTGTTTTCAGTTGCAAATGGAAAAAACACAAACAAGATGAATTAGCTCTCAAGACTGAAAAATTCAGCAGTGTTTCTCATTCATAGCATGGGTTGTTTGAAGGTTTCAAATTATGTTACCATCTCTCTTCAACTCTTAATCCTGCTTTCTTTTTTTCAGAAGAATTTCTTCCCTGTCATCTCTTTGTGGTAACACTCAGGGCTCCAGTGTTATATCTTAACATCTCCATGCCCAGAACAAAGAGAAATTCTGTTTCTAACACTTCAAGTCAAAGTTCTAGATTTGAGTATAGTAGACTGACTTGCACCACAGACCCACCTTTAAACAAAAGCCCAGGGAAGAAGGAAGACATGGAATCCTCAAGTTAGGTCATGTACTCACACAGAAGTAGCTACCAAACCAGGTGATCTGGTAATTTTACTGATCTGATCTAGATTATTTTCAATTGCCTTCTTTCTCTCATTCTCAACAACACAATGAGGCACAATTCTTTCTCCTACATCTTTAGTCAATTCCCTTTCTTCTACTGACACTGATACCACCTCGATTCAAATTGCCATTAAGGCTTTTCCTGGGACAATAGTTAGAGACACCTCATTGTCTCTAGTCTTCTCTCTAAACTATTTTTTATTTTGTTGCCATAGTGATCAACTTTAAACCCATATTTCATTCCCTACTCCCCCACACCAACTCATTCACCCTCTCCTTTAAGATCTATCCATTCCTGGAGAGGGGGAAGATGGCGGAAGAGTAAGACGCGGAGATCACCTTCCTCCTCACAGATATACCAGAAATACATCTACACGTGGAACAACTACTACAGAACACCTACTGAACGCTGGAAGAAGACCTCAGACCTCCCAAAAGGCAAGAAACTCCCCATGTACCTGGGTAGGTTAAAAGAAAAAAGAAAAAACAGAGACAAAAGAATAGGGACGGGACCCACACCAGTGGGAGGGAGTTGTGAAGGAGGAAAGGTTTCCACACACTAGAAGCCCCTTCACGGGCGGAGACTGCGGGTGGCGGAGTGGGGAGCTTCGTAGCCGCGGAGGAGAGCGCAGCAACAGCGGTGCGGAGGGCAAAGCGGAGAGATTCCCGCACAGAGGATCGGTGCCGACCAGCACTCACCAGCCTGAGAGGCTTGTCGGCTCACCCGCCAGGGCGGGCGGGGGCTGGGAGCTGAGGCTCAGGCTTCGGTTGGAGAGCGCAGGGAGAGGACTGGGGTTGGCGGAGTGAACACACCCTGCAGCGGGTTAGTGCACCACAGCTAGCCGAGGAGGAGTCCGGGGAAAAGTCTGAAGCTGCCAAAGAGGCAATAGACTTTTTCTTCCCTCTTTGTTTCCTGGTGCGCGAGGAGAGGGGATTAAGAGTGCTGCTTAAAGGAGCTCCAGAGACGGGCACGAGCTGCGGCTAAAAGCGCAGACCGCAGAGACGGGCATGAGACGCTAAGGTTGCTGCTGCCGCCACTAAGAAGCCTGTGTGCGAGCACAGGTCACTCTCCACACCTCCCTTCTGGGGAGCCTGTGCAGCCCATCACTGCCAGGGTCCTGTGATCCAGGGACAACTTACCCAGAGGAATGCACGGCGCGCCTCAGGCTGGTGCCACATCACGCAGGCCTCTGCCGCCGCAGGATCGCCCCGCATCCGTGACCCTCCCTCCCCTCAGCCTGAGTGAGCCAGAGCCCCCGAGTCAGCTGCTCCTTTAACCCCATCCTGTCTGAGCGAAGAACAGATGCCCTCTGGCAACCTACACGCAGAGGCGGGGCCAAATCCAAAGCTGAGCCCCGGGAGCTGTGTGAACAAAGAAGAGAAAGGGAAATCTCTTCCAGCAGCCTCAGAAGCAGTGAATTAAAGCTCCACAATCAACTTGATGTACCCTACATCTGTGGAATACATGAAGAGACAACAAATCATCCTCAACAGAGGAGATAGACTTTGAGAAGAGATTTATTATTTTTTCCCCTTTTCCTCTTTTTGTGTGTGTGTATGTGTATGTTTCTGTGTGAGATTTTGTCTGTATAGCTTTGCTTTCACCATTCATCCTAGGGTTCTATCCATCCGTTTTCTTTTTTTCCTCAAAAATTTTTTTCTTAATAATTATTTTTTATTTTAATAACTTTATTTTATTTTATCCTCTTTCTTTCTTCCATTCTTTCTACTTTTTCTCTCTTTTATTCTGAGCCATGTGGATGAGAGGCTCTTGGTGCTACAGCCAGGAGTCAGTGCTGTACCTCTGAGGTGGGAGAGCCAACTTCAGGACACTGGTACCTCCCAGCTCCACGTAATATCAAATGGCGAAAATCTCCCAGAGATCTCCATCTCAACACCAGCACCCAGCTTCACTCAACGACCAGCAAGCTACAGTTCTGGACACCCTATGCCAAACAACTAGCAAGACAGGAACAAAACACCACCCATTAGCAGAGAGGCTGCCTAAAATCATAAGAAGTCCACAGACACCCCAAAACACCCACCAGACGTGGACCTGCCCACCAGCAAGACAAGATCCAACCTCATCCACCAGAACACAGGCACTAGTCCCCTCCACCAGGAAGCCTACACAACCCACTGAACCAACCTTAGCCACTGGGGACAGACACCAAAACCAATGGGAACTACGAACCAGCAGCCTGAAAAAAGGAGACCCCAAACACAGTAAGATAAGCAAAATGAGAAGACAGAAAAACACACAGCAGATGAAGGAGCAAGATAAAAAACCAACAGACCTAACAAATGAAGAGGTAATAGACAGTCTACCCGAAAAAGAATTCAGAATAATGATAGTAAAGATGATCCCAAACCTTGGAAATAGAATAGAGAAAATGCAAGAAACATTTAACAAGGACTTAGAAGAACTAAAGATGAAACAAGCAATGATGAACAGCACAATAAATGAAATTAAAAATACTCTAGATGGGATCAATAGCAGAATAACTGAGGCAGAAGAATGGATAAGTGACCTGGAAGATAAAATAGTGGAAATAACTACAGCAGAGCAGAATAAAGAAAAAAGAATGAAAAGAAATGAGGACAGTCTCAGAGACCTCTGGGACAACATTAGATGCACCAACATCCGAATTATAGGGATTTGAGAAGAAGAAGAGAAAAAGAAAGGGATTGAGAAAATATTTGAAGAGATTATAATTGAAAACTTGCCTAATATGGGAAAGGAAATAGTAAATCAAGTCCAGGAAGCACAGAAAGTCCCATACAGGATAAATCCAAGGAGAAACATGCCAAGACACATATTAATCAAACTGTCAAAAATTAAATACAAAGAAAATATATTAAAAGCAGCAAGGGAAAAACAACAAATAACACCCAAGGGAATCCCCGTAAGGTTAACAGCTGATCTTTCAGTAGAAACTCTGCAAGCCAGAAGGGACTGGCAGGACATATTTAAACTGGTGAAAGAGAAACACCTACAACCAAGATTACTCTACCCAGCAAGGATCTCATTCAGATTCGATGGAGCAACTAAAATCTTTACAGACAAGCAAAAGCTGAGAGAGCTCAGCACCACCAAAGCAGCTTTACAACAAATGCTAAAGGAACTTCTCTAGGCAAGAAACACAACAGAAGGAAAAGACCTACAATAACAAACCCAAAACAATTAAGAAAATGGGAATAGGAACATACGTATCGATAATTACCTTAAATGTAAATGGATTAAATGAACCCAACAAAAGACACAGACTGGCTGAATGGATACAAAAACAAGGCCCATATATATGCTGTCTACAAGAGACCCACTTCAGACTTCGGGACACATACAAACTGAAAGTGAGGGGATGGAAAAAAGATATTCCATGCAAATGCAACTCAAAAGAAAGCAGGAGAAGCAATTCTCATATCAGACAAAATAGACTTTAAAATAAAGATTATTACAAGAGACAAAGAAGGATACTATGTAATGATCAAGGGATTGATCTAAGAAAAAGATATAACAATTGTAAATATTTATCCACCCAATATAGGAGCACCTCAATACATAAGGCAAATAATAACAGCCATAAAAAGGGAAATCGACAGTAACACATTCATATTAGGGGACTTTAACACCCCACTTTCACCAATGGACAGATCATCCAAAATGAAAATAAATAAGGAAACACAATCTTTAAATGATACATTAAAAAAGATGGACTTAATTGTTATTTATAGGACATTCCACCCAAAAACCACAGAATACACATTTTTCTCAAGTGCTCATGGAACATTCTCCAGGATAGATCATATCTTGGGTCACAAATCAAGCCTTGGTAAATTTAAGAAAATTGAAATTGTATCAAGTATCTTTTCCGACCGCAGCGCTATGAGACTAGATATCAATTACATGAAAAGATCTGTAAAAAATACAAAAACATGGAGGCAAAACAATACACTACTTAATAACGAAGTGATTACTGAAGAAATCAAAGAGGAAATAAAAAAAATACCTAGAAACAAATGACAATGGAGACAAGATGACCCAAAACTGATGGCATGCAGCAAAAGCAGTTCTAAGATGGAAGTTTATAGCAATACAATCCTACCTCAAGAAACAGGAAACATCTCGAATAAACAACCTAACCTTGCACATAAAGCAATTAGAGAAAGAAGAACAAAAACATCCCAAAGTTAGCAGAAGGAAAGAAATCATAAAGATCAGATCAGAAATAAATGAAAAAGAAATGAAGGAAACAATAGCAAAGATCAATAAAACTAAAAGCTTGTTCTTTGAGAAGATAAACAAAATGGATAAACCATTAGCCAGACTCATCAAGAAAAAAAGGGAGAAGACTCAAATCAATAGAATTAGAAATGAAAAAGGAGAAGTAACAACTGACATTGCAGAAATACAAAGGATCATGAGAGATTACTACAAGCAACTCTTTGCCAATAAAACAGACAACCTGGAAGAAATGGACAAATTCTTAGAAATGCACAACCTGCCAAGACTGAATCAGGAAGAAATAGAAAATATGAACAGACCAATCACAAGCACTGAAATTGAAACTGTCATTAAAAATCTTCCAACAAACAAGTGCCCAGGACCAGATGGCTTCACAGGAGAATTCTATCAAACATTTAGAGAAGAGCTAACACCTACCCTTCTCAAACTCTTCCAAAATATAGCAGAGGGAGGAACACTCCCAAACTCATTGTACGAGGCCACTATCACCCTGATACCAAAACCAGACAAGGATGTCACAAAGAAAGAAAACTACAGGCCAATATCACTGATGAACATAGATGCAAAAATCCTCAACAAAATACTAGCAAACAGAATCCAACAGCACATTAAAAGGATCATACACCATGATCAAGTGGGGTTTATTCCAGGAATGCAAGGATTCTTCAATATATGCAAATGAATCAACGTGATACACCATATTAACAAATTGAAGGAGAAAAACCATTCTCAATAGATGCAGAGAAAGCTTTCGACAAAATTCAACACCCATTTATGATAAAAACCCTGCAGAAAGTAGGCATAGAGGGAACTTTCCTCAACATAATAAAGGCCATATATGACAAACCCACAGCCAACATTGTCCTCAATGGTGAAAAACTGAAACCATTTCCACTAAGATCAGGAACAAGACAAGGTTTCCCACCCTCACCACTCTTATTCAACATAGTTTTGAAAGTTTTAGCCACAGCAATCAGAGAACAAAAGGAAATAAAAGGAATCCAAATCGGAAAAGAAGAAGTAAACCTGTCACTGTTTGCAGATGACATGATACTATACATAAAGAATCCTAAAGATGCTACCAGAAAACTGTTAGGACTAATCAATGAATTTGGTAAAGTAGAAGGATACAAAATTAATGCACAGAAATCTCTTGCATCCCTATACATTAATGATGAAAAATCTGAAAGTGAAATCAAGAAAACACTCCCATTTACCACTGCACAGAAAGAATAAAATATCTAAGAATAAATCTACCTAAGGAGACAAAACATCTGTATGCAGAAAATTATAAGACACTGATGAAAGAAATTAAAGATGATACAAAGAGATGGAGAGATATATGAGGTTCTTGGATTTGAAGAATCAACATTTTGAAAATGACTCTACTACCCAAAGCAATCTACAGATTCAATGCAATACCTATCAAACTACCAATGGCATTTTTCACAGAACTAGAACAAAAAATTTCACAATTTGTATGGAAACACAAAAGACCCCGAATAGCCAAAGCAATCTTGAGAATGAAAAATGGAGCTGGAGGAATCAGGCTCCCTGACTTCAGACTATACTACAAAGCTACAAAGCTACAGTAATCAGGTCAGTACGGTACTGGCACAAAAACAGAAAGATAGATCAATGGAACACGATAGAAAGCCCAGAGATAATCCCACACACATATGGTCACCTTATCTTTGATAAAGGAGGCAGGAATGTACAGTGGAGAAAGGACAGCTTCTTCAATAAGTGGTGGTGGGAAAGCTGGACAGTTACATGTAAAAGTATGAGATTAGATCACTCCCTAACACCATACACAAAAATAAGCTCAAAATGGATTAAAGACCTAAATGTAAGGCCAGACACTATCAAACTCTTAGAGTAAAACATAGGCAGAACACTCTATGACATAAATCACAGCAAGATCCTTTCTGACCCACCTCCTAGAGAAATGGAAATAAAAACAAAAATAAACAAATGGGACCCAATGAAACTTCAAAGCTTTTGCACAGCAAAGGAAACCATAGACAAGACCAAAAGACAACCCTCAGAATGGGCGAAAATACTTGCAAATGAAGCAACTGACAAAGGATTAATCTCCAAAATTTATAAGCAGCTCATGCAGCTTAATAACAAAAAAACAAACAACCTAATCCAAAAATGGGCAGAAGACCTAAATAGACAGTTCTCCAAAGAAGATATACAGATTGCCAACAAACACATGAAAGAATGCTCAACATCATTAATCATTAGAGAAATGCAAATCAAAGCTACAATGAGATATCATCTCACACCAGTCAGAATGGTCATCATCAAAAAGTCTGGAAACAACAAATGCTGGAGAGGGTGTGGAGAAAAGGGAACACTCTTGCACTGCTGGTGGGAATGTGAATTGGTACAGCCACTATGGAGAACAGTATGGAGGTTCCTTAAATAACTACAAATAGAACTAACATATGACCCAGCAATCCCACTACTGGGCATATACCCTGAGAAAACCATAATTCAAAGAGTCATGTACCAAAATGTTCATTGCACCTCTATTTACAATAGCCAGGAGATGGAAACAACCTAAATGTCCATCATTGGATGAATGGATAAAGGAGATGTGGCACATATATACAATGGAATATTACTCAGCCATAAAAAGAAATGACATTGAGTTCTTTGTCGTGAGGTGGATAGACCTAGAGTCTGTCATACAGAGCGAAGTAAGTCAGAAAGAGAAAGACAAATACCAGATACTAACACATATATATGGAATCTAAGAAAATAAAAATGTCATGAAGAACCTAGGACTAAGATGGGAATAAAGACACAGACCTACTAGAGAATGGACTTGAGGATGTGGGGAGGGGGAAGGGAAAGCTGTGACAAAGTGAGAGAGTGGCATGGACATATATACACTACCAAACGTAAAATAGATAGCTAGTGGGAAGCAGCCACATAGCAGAGGGAGATCAGCTCGGTGCTTTGTGACCACCTGGATGGGTGGGATAGGGAGGGTTGGAGGGAGGGAGATGCAAGAGGGAGGAGATATGGGAACATATATATATGCATAACTGATTCACTTTGTTATAAAGCAGAAACTAACACAACATTGTAAAGCAATTATACTCCAATAAAGATGTAAAAAAAAAAAAGATCTATCCATTCCTTTTCCATCTCAAATTCTACCTTCTTAAAGTTGAGATCAATAATTCTCTCTTCTATTATCCCATAATTTTCTCTACCTTCATTATATAGTCTGTCTTTATATTAGGTCTTAGATGCCTGTGTCCTCCACCTAGATTATGAGTAGTTACTGCGCATGAGCCATATATTATTCATTTTTGTATACACAAAAGTACTGAGAGTGAGGTCTTGCCCAAAATAAGTTTCAATAAACCTTGGCCAAATTTAATTAATGAGGTGCTGAACTGTCCAATATAAACAATAAATGTTTTACAAATGCTATCTAGACCAAAGTACTTAAGGAAAGACACATATATCACTATGTAAGATTTTGTAATTCTATTAAGAAGAGCCAAAATTAGTCTCAGCACCTGGTCAATAACAGAAGACAGTTTTCCATGGATCTCTTGTATTTCTGTAAAACTTGTAAATGAAACACTAACTGTTTTATTTTTGTCTATCTTTTCAAAGATGTTTCTAATGAAAACATATGGCTTTGGGGAACACAGAGGCAATGTCTCCCTTTAGAGCAAAATGCATGTTTGCTTATGATCCATTATAAAAGGTTCAGGTTTCCTAAGCTTAGTGTTTCTGCCCTATATTGCAACCCAACAATCTCTAAGTTGTCCCTTATCCACAGGGTCTAAGATGGCTCCATACCAGGACTATGGTCTATGAGAGTTGATTAAAAAATGGGGAAAGGGATGGGTGTGCCTTTTATCTATAAATAGATAACTAGAAATTTGTTAGATTTTTTTTCTGCTTATAGTCTATTGGTCAGAATTTACTCCTGTGTTCATACCTGGCTGCAAGGGAGGCTGAGAAATGTAGTTTGTATTCTGGGAGCCAAAATACCTAGCTGAAACACATATATATGGAATTAAAAAAAAATGTCATGAAGAACCTAGGGGTAAAACGGGAATAAAGACACAGACCTACTTGAGAATGGACTTGAGGATATGGGGAGGGGGAAGGGTAAGCTGTGACAAAGCGAAAGAGAGGCATGGACATATATACAGTACCAAACGTAAGGTAGATAAGTAGTGGGAAGCAGCCGCAGAGCACAGGGAGATCAGCTCGGTGCTTTGGGACCGCTTGGAGGGGTGGGATGGGGAGGGTGGGAGGGAGCGAGATGCATGAGGGAAGGGATGTGGGAACAGATGTATATGTATGACTGATTCACTTTGTTATAAACCAGAAACTAATAAAATATATATATAAACAAAAAAACAGAAAAACAAAATACCTAGCTGAAAATCGGGGGCTTAATTATTATAGAAAGGATGGTGGGTGACCATCAGATTTTTAAATCTGACTCCCTCAATTGGACTATGAGCTCCTGATGTCCATATAATTATGTCTCAGTCATATTCAGACTCCAACATTTAATACAATGCTTGCATATAACAGTTGAATAAAAATAAGTGGATGAAAAAAGTGAATGTTATGTTCATGACAACACGACAAATGTGAACACTAATATCTGCATTGTACATATGAAGAAACTTGGACTCAAAAGATTAGATAAGCTAAGCTGACCAGCACAGAGACAACCAGTCAAGGAATAAAACTTAGACTTTGAACCCAGGCTCTTTTTATTCCACTGCACTGGTATCCTTTTTAATCTTATAAAGTTGCAAAAACACTTTAAAATAATTATCATTTATCTCAGTTGTATAATTCCAGATAAACTAGTTTTCTTGATCTCCCCTCTCCCCATGAAAATACAGAGTGGAAAGATTTCAGAGACTTTTAATGATAACTCTCTCTGATTATAGGAAAGATAATCATGTGGAAATTTAATTAAGAGAGCAATAACAATCTTTTATTATTGAACTCTTCCCAAGGGGCAGGACACATCTGTTTCTCTGTGCCTTTTAACAAGGTTTATTTTTTAAATTAACATTTTTATACTATCTTTAATACTTAATCATCTTCATAGTAATTGTGAAAGCAGGAAGAGAGGAATATGAATAAATGAATAAAAATATTTTCTGGAATTTCTTCAGGAAGACATTTGCAGGGGCCATTCTTAAGTGGTCATTAGCAAGGGCTCTTTCTTATCTTTGCTGAGAGGTTATGCTCTCAGAAGTAACCCTTAATATATTTTTATGAAGAAACATTATGTTCTAACTATAAAAATGATTTTAAAATTTAAAAATTAATACTTGGTATGTAAGAACTGGTTAAAAATGGTGGTGGTGGTTGGGAGGGGGCTTTAAACACAAGAGAAATCCCAGATATTCATTACTTTTTATTCTTTTTAAAAGATATTTTAGTTGATATACCTGCTATTCATTTGTTTCACCCCCATCTCTATAGGAACATGGAATCAGAAAATTGAAATTCCACCTACATGTAGTTAAAATAGCTGTGATCTCTATCTATCTATCTATCTACCTATCAATCTTATCTATCTTCAAAATGTATATATGAAGCTTGGATAGAGGCGATAAGTGAAATTACATCTTGGAAAAGAACTTGGAACTTATTAAACTTTAAAGAATGTATCTTGTGTAGGAGAGGGTACACGTTTCCATCGAACCTGAGGTTATAGAGAACAGTGTTTTTCTTTTTATATATATATTCTTCCAATTGTGAAAACAGCCCCATGGCATATGATATATTGACTTTAGCAGCTTGCATAGACCTAGTCTTGCCAATACAGTTATTTGAAATTAAATTGACTTTCTTTGACATTAGCAGCTTACACACACCTAGTCTTGCCAATACAGTTATTTGAAGTTAAATTGACTTTCTTGAAATGTTTAATTGCAATCCTTGAATTATTGAGCAGACTCACAGGCCGATTGATTGCCTGTCTCCCAAAGGACACCTCTTGGCCCCAGACCTCCAAAGTGTTATTGTTTTACTGCCCAAAGCACTAATGACCAAAAGGTTGTGAATTGACTTGATGCCTAACTCAGTTATTCATTTACAATATATTTACATCACACATTATTACACAACAATCACAGATGCCCTGGTGTTCAATTCAGAATGTCTGCCTTAATTAATTAGTCCCAATATTTATCTTAAAGTGAAATGACTTTCCCTTTTCCAAAATCTTTGAAATCTGAAGAATAGGGGTGATGGTGGTCAATAGTGATATACGTTGGGCATAAGTCCTAGGAACAATGCTGACAGTAAACTTTTGAGTCCAATTTGGGAGACATTTGCACTTCTCTCACTTCTAGACTTCCCTCTGTCCTTCTAGACATTGTGGGCTGGGCGAGAGTGCAACACAGTACATAATCACTTTTGAAAATTGAGCAGGCATCTGAGCCCTAAAGCAAGATGTTGAGCTTGGCATCATTGAAAGGTTATTTGAAAGGTTATTTGTATATTTATTTATTAAAAATGTATAAAATACAGGATATAGCCTCTACCACAAAATTTCTAATCAAAAGGAGAAGAATCTCACAAACAAAAAAATGCATGGAAAGCAAGCTGGCAGTAGATTTTTTTTTTTCTTTTAACAGATCTTTATTGGAGTATAATTACTTCACAATACTGTGTTAGTTTCTGTTGTACAACAAAGCAAATCAGCCATATGCATACACATTTTATACATCTATTGCAGCCTGTGTGCAAGAGTTTCTCTATGTTAGTAGTAGAATTGCTGGGTCACAGGGCATGTGCATCTTTAATTTTACTACATAATACTCTAGTTTTCCAAAGTTGTTTTATCAGTTTATGCTCTCAACAGCAATGTAATAAGTTCTCATTGGGGTATGTCTTTGCCAACACTTAGCATATCCAGATTTTTAAAACTTTTGCCTATCTGATGGTATGATGGGTTTTAATTTGCATTAATGTTAAACAACATATATATATGGTGTGGAGCTTTTTGTAAAATGACTGTTCAAGTCTTTTGCCTGTTTTTCTCTTGGGGTGTTGCCTTTTTCTTAGTGGTTTGTAGTGTTTGATATACTCTAGATACCAATCTTTGTTGTAGGTATGGTGAATATATTCAGATCTGTGGCTTGACTTTTTTTTTTTTTTTTTACAAATTTAATCAGTTATACATATACATATGTTCCCATATCCCCTCCCTTTTGCGTCTCCCTCCCACCCTCCTTATCCCACCCCTCCAGGTGGTCACAAAGAACCGAGCTGATCTCCCTGTGCTATGCGGCTGCTTCCCACTAGCTATCTACCTTACGTTTGGTAGTGTATATATGTCCATGCCGCTCTTTCACTTTGTCACAGCTTACCCTTCCCCCTCCCCATATCCTCAAGTCCATGCTCTAGTAGGTCTGTGTCTTTATTCCTGTCTTACCCCTATGTTCTTGATGACATTTTTTTCTTAAATTCCATATATATGTGTCAGCATACAGTATTTGTCTTTCTCTTTCTGACTTACTTCACTCTGTATGACAGACTCTAGGTCCATCCACCTCATTACAAATAGCTCAATTTCATTTCTTTTTATGGCTGAGTAATATTCCATTGTATATATGTGCCACATCTTCTTTATCCATTCATCCGATGATGGACACTTAGGTTGTTTCCATCTCCGGGCTATTGTAAATAGGGCTGCTATGAACATTTTGGTACATGTCTCTTTTTGAATTATGGTTTTCTCAGGGTATATGCCCAGTAGTGGGATTGCTGGGTCATATGGTAGTTCTATTTGTAGTTTTTTAAGGAACCTCCATACCGTTCTCCATAGTGGCTGTACCAATTCACATTCCCACCAGCAGTGCAAGAGTGTTCCCTTTTTTCCACACCCTCTCCAGCATTTATTGTTTCTAGATTTTTTGATGATGGCCATTCTGACTGGTGTGAGATGATATCTCATTGTAGTTTTGATTTGCATTTCTCTAATGAGTAAAGATGTTGAGCATCCTTTCATGTGTTTGTTGGCTGTCTGTACATCTTCTGTGGAGAAATGTCTATTTAGGTCTTCTGCCCATTTTTGGATTGGGTTGTTTGTTTTTTTGCTATTGAGCTGCATGAGCTGCTTATAAATTTTGGAGATTAATCCTTTGTCAGTTGCTTCATTTGCAAATATTTTCTCCCATTCTGAGGGTTGTCTTTTGGTCTTGTTTATGGTTTCCTTTGCTGTGCAAAAGCTTTGAAGTTTCATTAGGTCCCATGTGTTTATTTTTGTCTTTATTTCCATTTCTCTAGGAGGTGGGTCAAAAAGGATCTTGCTGTGATTTATGTCATAGAGTGTTCTGCCTATGTTTTCCTCTAGGAGTTTGATAGTGTCTGGCCTTACATTTAGGTCTTTAATCCATTTTGAGCTTATTTTTGTGTATGGTGTTAGGGAGTGATCTAATCTCATACTTTTACATGTCCCTGTCCAGTTTTCCCAGCACCACTTATTGAAGAGACTGTCCTTTCTCCACTGTACATTCCTGCCTCCTTTATCAAAGATAAGGTGACCATATGTCCATGGGTTTATCTCTGGGCTTTCTATCCTGTTCCATTGATCTATCTTTCTGTTTTTGTGCCAGTACCATACTGTCTTGATTACTGTAGCTTTGTAGTATAGTCTGAAGTCAGGGAGCCTGATTCCTCCAGCTCCGTTTTTCGTTCTCAAGATTGCTTTGGCTATTCGGGGTCTTTTGTGTTTCCATACAAATTGTGAAATTTTTTGTTCTAGTTCTGTGAAAAATGCCATTGGTAGTTTGATAGGTATTGCATTGAATCTGTAGATTGCTTTGGGTAGTAGAGTCATTTTCACAATGTTGATTCTTCCAATCCAAGAACATGGTACATCTCTCCATCTATTTGTATCATCTTTAATTTCTTTCATCAGTGTCTTATAATTTTCTGCATACAGGTCTTTTGTCTCCTTAGGTAGGTTTATTCCTAGATATTTTATTCTTTTTGTTGCAATGGTAAATCGGAGTGTTTCCTTGATTTCACTTTCAGATTTTTCATCATTAGTATATAGGAATGCCAGAGATTTCTGTGCATTAATTTTGTATCCTGCAACTTTACCAAATTCATTGATTAGCTCTAGTAGTTTTCTGGTAGCATCTTTAGGATTCTCTATGTATAGTATCATGTCATCTGCAAACAGTGACAGCTTTACTTCCTCTTTTCCAATTTGGATTCCTTTTATTTCCTTTTCTTCTCTGATTGGCAGTAGATTTTTAATTATGCCAGTTAGAAATATGATTTTCTTCCTCTTTAAAAAATGAGTGAAACAGATATCTACTCTCATTTTTGCCATCTACTAATTTCAAAAGCAAAAGCCAGTGCAATGATTTATGAGATAAGACACATACTTGAGGCATGACAAGTTCATTTGACTGGCTTATCACTTTAAATACATACTCTCCATGCATTTTACATTATTATATTTGTTTGCTTGTCAACCACAAACAGAAAATTGGTTTCATTTATTTTTCAATAAAATGAAATTACCAATCAAATTCCAAATACCTAGCAAATCAGAGGATCTCCATCTGGCTCCAACCCTGACCTTATTACCTACTACTTATTCTAATGTGCTCTCTGATATAACCAAATAGAACTACTCCCTCATCTGTAAGTACCTTCTTATGCTTATTCATTTCCATGTCTTTGTTAATGCTGCTCTGCTGTTCTGAAAAAAATTTTTTTTCTAATTTTCCAGCACCAAAATTTTAAGTATCTTTGAAATCCCCTTCTAATGATTCTTTCCTTTCCACCACCATTCTGTGTTGGGGAAGAGGAACTATATAAGTAAGATCAGAAGAACATTATTCTCCCTGTTCTGCAGAAGGGCTTTACATCAGAAGTAGAGCAGGTGTGAGGCTGGTTGCAATGGTCTAAGGAAGAGACAGTGATAACTTGGACCAGAGTAAAATCAATGGAAAAGGAGAGAAGTAGACATATTGTATATATAGTTTGGAAGTAGAATCAACTGGTTTTACTGGTGAATTGGAGATGGATATGAATAAATAGGAAGAATCAAACATAATCGTATTTTTTTTTTTTTGGCTTGGGCCAAATGAGGAAGACTAGGAAAGAAAACATTTTATGGTAAAAATCAAGAAATCATTTAAGGCCCTATTAAGCTTGAAATGTCTATTAGAGATCCAAATTGATGGAACGGGAAGGCAACTGGGTAAGAGTTGGCATCTCAGAGGGGAGAGTCAAGGCTGGAATTATAAATATGGGAATTGATAGTATGTAAATAATTTTAAAAGCCATGAGAATAGAGGCAATCACACAGGGAGATATGTAGAGAGGAGAGGAAAGAAGAGGACTCTGAAAGGACCAGTAAGGTAAGAAGAAAGAAGAGTTTGGTTTTGCAGAAGAAGGAGTGACTGTTAACTACTGTCTAATGCTGCTGAGAGGTTAAGAAAACATGGAAAAGTATTCACTAATTTTGGCCATATGGAAGTCATCTGGGACTCTGACTAGGGCATTGGACAAGGAATGTTGGGAGTGGAAGCAAGATTCTAACTGGTAGAATTATGAACTGAAAGTCAGAAAATGAAGAAAAAATTCAGTTTAACTGTAGAGGAAAACTGAAAAATTGGCAGAAGTTAGTGGACAATGTGGTGTTGAGGGAGATCTCTCTTTTTTAATATGGAAGAACACATCCATTAATAGGAATGATCCAGTCAAGGGGAAGGTCAATGATGCAAGGGGGAAGGAGGAATCAAGGCAGTACAGTATTCAAAAAGACTCTAAGAATTAGACCCAGAGGATAAGGAGGTACTGGCAATAGCTAGGAGGAAAGAAGTCTTCAATTTTACTCTGAAGAAAAGAAAAGTTGCACATGCCAGTAAAGCATAGATTTGGTAGAGGGAATGTGAGAGATCTAAAATCTAATAACTTCTATCTTGTCAATGAAGTGCTAGTTCCAGTGTGAGAAGTGCAGAAAGTAGACCTGAAGACTGGAGGAAAGAGGATTTATAAAAGAACTGTCTCTGAAAGTGGGAAAGTAAGCTTATCACAGAAGCAGATTATTTCATGTGGCACTACTCTGTGCCCAACTGAGATTTTAAAGAGAAATCTCTCTATTTGATTCTGTGATTGTTTTCATTCACATTCAACTGCATCTGGAAAGATTCAGAAGAAATCAGATTACTTTATTTTACATTATAGTTAATTATTTACATATCATTTCTTTATATAAGTAATAAACAATATGGAAAACAACATAAGGAAATGATATAAAATTCACATCTGTACTCCCCACAGCATTCAGCGCATTATAATCCCTTAATATATCTATCAACACATTTTGGAATGAATAAACATTTTCCTTGCTATCTTTGTAAATTTGGTAAAGTTCTTTTTTTTAACTTTGAAAAGTAAAATACCAGTGTTAATCATGATAAAGAAATAAATGTAAAACAGAAGTGTCAGATTTTTTATCAGATTTAAAATAAAGTACAGTGTCTATATATATATATATATATATATATATATATATATATATATATATGTATATATTTGCATTTGAGTCTATCAAGAAGCTTAGAGAACACATCGTATTGAATCTTCCAAAATAATATTCCAAGGTAAAGAAGAGCAAGAGTGGTGAGAGGCAAAAGAAACTAGATGTAGAACATTTCAGCAGAGAGTCTTATTGGACTGTGAGTGCTGAGGCGGTAGATAGCAAATGCTCAGTGGTGGGTTGGGTTTCTTGCTGGTAATGCCGAACTGAATCATAAAAGAGCTGAAATTGTGTTGTCTGCTTTTCAAACAATGTGACCTAAAGTTAACCTTGATGTGGAAAACCTGTTCGCATATTAGCAGAAACCCTAACATTTAAAAGCAAGTTCCTATTCAATTTCTATGGTAACTTTTAGTTAAAATATTGGCATAATTCATAGTAAGCATAATGGTCTTTAGGAAACATGTTTTCCAGACATTAGTTTTAAAACTAAAATATGTATATTTATTCAACTGTATACACCATAAAACAACATAGAACTATGACCTGTTACTTTGGGAAATGAAATCTGATTGTTGTTGTTTCCTTTTAATTGGCCTTAAAGCAATCCAAATGAGAGACAGTGTTCTCAAACACTCATATACTTGACAACTTGTCTTTATCTGAAAAAAAAAAGAGCTGAAACAAAAGATCTAAAATGAAAATGATGAATGGAAAAAAACTGCTGAGAAGCATTTGTGGAATTATTTGCCTTTTCTTTCTCCTATCTTCATGCCCATTGAGAAATAGAATACATTAAGTAACTAACTTTGATCCTGTTAAAGGAAACTTCAAAAATAGAGAAATTTGCAGCAGCATAGATGGACCTAGAAATTATCATACTAAGTGAAGTCAGACAGAGAAAGATGAATATTATATGATATCACTTATATGTGAAATCTAAAAAGCAATGCGAATGAACTTATTTAGAAAACAGAAACAGACTCACAGACTTAGAAAAAAAACTTGTGGTTACCAAAGGGGAAGGGTGTGGGGAGGGGTAAATTGGGAGTATGGGATTAACAGATGTATGCTGCTATATATAAAGTAGATAAACAAGGATTTACTGTATAGCACAGGGAACTATATTCAATATCTTGTAATAACCTATAATGGAAAGAATAGAAAAAAGAATATAAATATATGCATATGTATATGTATAACCAAATCACTTTGCTGTACACCTGAAACTAACACAATATTGTAAATCAACTATATTTCCATAAATAAATAAAAATTTTAAACTTAAAAAAGTAAAAAAATAATTTCTTTGCTTATGAAAATATCAATTGAGCTATTGTACAGGCACACAAATCAAACGCCATAATTCATTCAATTTATGTTTACTGAGTACCCATCCCATCATGTGACTGGCAATATTGTGGAGATGTAATAGTAAATAAGAAACAAAAGGTGATATAAAGATAGTGACTGATAATGTTTAGATTGGATGGTCTATTTGGATCTTCTGCCCATTTTTTGGGTTATTTGTTTTTTGCTGTTGAGTTTTTGAGTTCTTTGTATATTTTGGATATTAATCCCTCATTAGGTGTATCATTTGAAAATATCTCCCCCATTCGGTAGGTGGTCATTTCATTTTTTGGATAGGTTCCCTTGCTGTGCAAAATCTTTTCAGCTTGATGTAGTGCCATTTGTTTATCTTTGCTTTTGTTTCCCTTGCCTGATGCGACATATCCAAAAAAATATTACTAAAACCAATGTCAAAGAGTGTAATGCCCATGTTTTATTCTAGAAGTTTTATGATATCATGCCTTATATTTAAGTCTTTAATCCATTTTAAATTTATCTTTGTGTACAGTGTGAGAGAGTAGTCTAGTTTGGTTCTTTTACATATAGCTGTCCAGTTTCCTAACACTGTTTTTGAAGAGGCTGTCTTTTCCCATTGTATATTCTTGCCTTTTTTGCTGCGGATTAACTTCCCATATAAGTATAGGTTCATTTCTGAGCTCTCTATACTGTTTCATTAATCTGTGTGTCTGTTTTTGTGCCAGTGCCATATTGTTTTGGTTACTGAGCTTTCTAGTATGGTTTGAAATCAGGACGCATGATACCTCCAGCTTTATTCTTTTTTCTCAAGATTATTTTGGATATTCAGGATCTTTTCTAGTTCCATACATATTTTAGAATGATTTGTTCTACTTCTGTGACACATGACATTGGCATTTTTATAGGGCTTGCATTGAATCTGTAGATTGCCTTGGGTAGTATGATCATTTTAGTAATATTAATTCTTCCAGTCCACGATCACAGTATATCTTTCCATCTGTTTATGTTGTCTTCAATTTCTTTCATAAGTGCCTTACAGTTTTCTGAGAACAGGTCTCTTACCGCCTTAGTTAGATTTCTTCCTAGGTAGTCTATTCTTTTTGATAAGACTGTAAATAAGATTGTTTCCTTAATTTCTCTTTCTGATAGTTCACTGTTAGTGCATAGAAATGCAACAGATTTATGCATATTAATTTTGTATCCTGCAACTTTATCAAATTTATTGATGAGCTCTAGCAGTTTTTTGGTAGTGACTTTAGGATATTCTGTGTATAGTATCATGTCATCTGCAAACAGTGACAGTTTTACTTCTTCCTTTCCAATATGAATTCCTTTTATTTATTTTTATTATTTGATTGCTGTGGCCACAACTTCAAAGAATATGTTGATAAAAGTGGCAAGAGTGGGCACCCTTATCTTGTTCCTGATCTTAGAGGAGATGCTTTCAGTGTTTCACCATTGAGTGTAGTGTTAACTGTGAGCTTGTCATAAATGGCCCTAATCATGTTGAGGTATGTTTGCTTTATGCTCACTTTATTAAGTGTTTTTATCATAAATGAATGTTGAATTTTGTCAAAAGGTTTTCCTGCATCTTTTGTGATGTTCATATGATTTTTATTCTTCAATTTGTTAATGTGGTATATCACACTGATTGATTTGCAGATATTGAAGCATCCTTGCACTCCTAGGCTAAATCTCACTTGATCATGGTGTATGATCCTTTTAAGGTATTATTGAATTGTTTGCTAGTAGTTTGTTGAGGATTTTTGCACATTCATCAGTGATGAAGTGTTCCTTCATCTGCAATTTTTTTTGGAATAGTGTAAGAAGAATAGGTGTTAACTCTTCTCTAAATGTTTGGCAGAATTTACCTATGAAGCCATCTGGCCCTGGACTTTTGTTTGTTGGGAGGCTTTTAAATTACTGATTTAATTTCATTACTGGTAATTGGTCTGTTCTTATTTTCAATTTCTTCTTAGTTCAGTCTTTAGAGATTGTACATTTCTAGGAATTTGTCCATTTTTTTCTTGGTTGTCCACTTCATTGGCATATAATTGTTTATTGTAATATTTTATGATCCTTTGTATTTCTGTGATGTCAGTTGTAACCTCTCCTTTTTCATTTCTGATTTCATTGATATGAGCCCTCTTTTCTTCTTGATGAATCCGGCTAAAGGTTTATCAATTCTTATCTTTTCAAAGAATCAGCTCTTATTTTCATTGAAGTTTTCTCTTTTTTTGCCTCTATTTCATTTATTTCTGTGCTGATCTTTATGATTTCTTTCCTTCTACTAACTTTGGGTTTTGCTTGCTCTTCTTTTTATAGTTCCTTCTTTTTATAGTATAAGTTAGGTTGCTTTAGATTTTCCTTTTTTGTATCCTGAGGTAGACTTATATTGCTATAAACTTCCCTCTTAGAACTGCTTTTGCAGCATCTCACAGATTTTGGATCACTGTGTTTGCATTTTTATTTGTCTCCAGGTATTTTTGGTGTATCTATTCTAGATTTTTGGTTTGTAGTTACCATGAGACATATAGAGCAATCTATATTTATATCTACATCTATATGAATGGTTATTTTAAGTTGCTGATCTCTTAAGTTCACATATATTTTAACAATCCTGCATTTTTACTCCCCTACCATGTTAACTGTTTTTGACATCATATTTTACATATTTTTGTCTTGTTTAACCCTTAAGTACTTATTGTGGATCTAGATGATTTTACTACTTTTGTTTTTTAACTTTCCTACTAGCTTTATACAATGGTTGATTTTCTACCTTTATGTTTGTCTTTACCAATGACATTTTTACTATTGTAATTTTTATAATTATATTTGTGGTGTTTTCTTTTTTGCTTAGAGATATTCCTTTAACATTTCTTGTAAAGCTGGTTTCATGGTGCTGAAGCTTTTAGCTTTTTAGCTTTTGCTTGTCTGTACATCTTTTGATCTCTTTATCAAATCTGAATGAATACCTTGCCAGGTAGAATATTCTTTGTTGAAGGGTTTTCCCTTTCATCACTTTAAATATATGGTGCCACTCCCTTCTGGCCTGCAGAGTGTCTGCAGAAAAGTCAGCTGATCACCTTGTGGGAGTTCCCTTTTTTGTAACTTGTTGCTTTTCCCTTACTGTTTTTAATATTCTCTTTTTCCTTAATTTTTGTCATTTCAATTACAATGTGTCTTGATGTGGTCTTCTTTGGGTTGGTCCTGCTTAGGTCTCTATGCTTCCTGGACCTGGATGTTCATCTTTGCCATTCTCTTTTTCAGATTAATCAGACAAAAGCTTTTAGTCTATCTTTGTTCTAAACAATAATCAACCTTGGTACTTTGAGTACTTTAAAGTATTTGAATCAAAGAAGTAATTTATATTTACTAACAGTTATTTAGGTTTATTTATTATTTTTATAAACCATAGGTAATTATATCATCAGAATTTTAAAGCAAATGGTGCTAACAAGATTTTTGTTTGCTGATAATATCTCTTAGAGATGGAGATAGATCAATAACAAACACGCTTATTTTTTTTTCCTCTCTGGATGTTATTATGTTCTATATATTCTATTGCATAGACATAAAAGAGTCTTAATTAAAATCTTTATCCTTCATTTTGAGGGAGTTAACCAAGGTTGGAATTGAATATTTTTCTTAATAGTTTGATAAAACTTTCCCAAACTGTGGCACCCTGTTGCCATCGACAGGCACATGTAAGCTAACTTCAGACCAGAAAAGCTTACATTTCACCCCAAGGGAGATGCTGTGGGGTTACCTTGTGTGTATACCCACATGGAGGTTCATTAACAACATCTGTGATTTCCATTCAAGAAATCAACAGAAACTATGAAACCTGTGTGACACTAATCCTTTCTATCAGTAACCCAGGGTGGAGCATATATAAAGTACTTTTTTCCCCTCTGGGGAGAAAAGCTGTTAAGTGGGAGACATTACATGGCTTTAACTGGCAGCTTTCTGTGGTGGCCACATTGGTATCTGGGCTTGCTGTAATGGAATTTTCTACAGTGTTTCCAGGCACAAGTGACATTTAGACATAAACTTAATCATCAACCAGTTCTACTTTCACTGAGGAAATTTCCCATGGGAAATGAAAGGTTTGGCCTAGACCTTGTATTTTCTTCTTTCAGAGCACTCATAAATGATGGAAAGCTGCCTGCTTGTGGAGAGATAGTTCACTCAGACAGGGATGCTACTGAGGACCAGAGTTTGGGGGCTAAGTCTCACATAGAACTTTATGTGAGAGACCTCATACAATTTACGTAAGTGCTGTGTCATCATAAGAAATCAGTCGTACTCATATGATTATGTAACCAGTACATTGATTTTCCTCAATTATCAGAAATAGACCATTGGCTCTCCAGAGAAATGCACTGCAAGGTCTTAAGTAGCCTAAGGTAGCCTAAAGCATTTCTTCTTTTAAAAGTTTTGGTCTTGTATTTGAATTTAAAATTGTAGGGCTTCCCTGGTGACACAGTGGTTGAGAGTCCGCCTGCCGAAGCAGGGGACACAGGTTCGTGCCCCGGTCTGGGAAGATCCCACATGCCGTGGAGCAGCTAGGCCCGTGAGCCATGGCCACTGAGCCTGCGCATCTGGAGCCTGTGCTCCGCAACAGGAGAGTCCACAACAGTGAGAGGCCTGCGTACCAAAAAAAAAAATTGTAATTAAGATCTATTAACTTTCTCCCTAAAAGTCAATTATATCCACGTAGGGACAAATGAAGAACAAAGCTTTGTTTTCTGTAAAAATGTTCTATTGTTTTTTTTTCTTTCTATCTCTGTTTACCCAATGGAAATAAGCAACAAATCTCTCTCCTGGTTCTTAGCTTGTTTAGGTTGATAAAGAATGGAGCTTTCCATGTATGGCAGGGATAATCAATGAAACTTACTGGGCTCATAAGCTGAGCAGTAGAGTAGGGACACAGGTAGTTCCTTGTTCAAACATTTAAAAAAAATTTATTTCTTATGTAATGATGGCTAGAGCCTGGATTGAAAGAGGCATCTACACAGGGCCCCATCATCTCCATATATTTATGGGATATCTAGTACCTTTGTTTCTGTAGTCAGGGTCCCCTGTCTTGACCGATAGACCTTATTCAATATTATATCAATAATTGCAATATTACACTTATTACATTAACTACTTTAGCCTTCAAACTGTACTTAACATTTTTAGTTAAATCCTTTTTCTGCCATCATTTTAAGAAATTCCAAAGGAGACTTTACACTTTACAGATGTTTTGACTCTTGAAATAGCTTCCTATTTTTAAAGTTTCACACCAGCTTTCCATATGCATAAACAGTATTTTCACAGCACTCTTGAAATGGCGAATGAGTCATACAAAGTATTACGGGAAGAAAAGGTGGGAGAGGAAGACCTCTTCTCTGAGATGCTGAAAATTAACCCCCCAAACCCTAGCAAAAAGCATGCACATTTTTTTCAAGTTTGAGAAAGTGGTACAGTGATTTGAACATTCCTGAGTAATCAAATTAAGACATATAAGAATGATTAATATCAAATGTGACATTTATTCCAGCCATTTTTCTTCTTTCTTTCATTTCCCTTTCCTCCTTTGTGCACTTTATGATTTTTGCTCATCTTCACCTTCATCTGTAACCTCATGTCTTAAGCCTAATCTTGTGTTGCCTGTTCCAATGCAATTCACTCTTAAAAAAATTGGAGACTGATTTCAAGTTCACTCAAATTTTCATCTAGCTTCTCAAAAATTTATACATATGACAGCCTTCCATAATTAAAAAAAAGTGATAAAATTCTAGCAAGCAAGTGTCCTACTTTTGTTTGAAATTTAGCAACCATGTTTTCAAAAGTCAATATTAATATGTATAGCACAGTCGTGTTTCTGTAGTTAAGATAAACACCACCAGCAGCAATTCCTTCCTTAAGGGTCTCCCATATGGCTCAACAGCAGGAGTGATCTTTGTCCGATTCAATTTCAATATATTCATGTTGCTAAATACTCAACATTATGTCCTTTTCCATGAGAGAATTTCCTAAATTTATTTCACCTTTTCCAGACATTTATCTGATCATACTAGAAAATTTGTGATCAATAATATGTATGTTTTAACATTTAGAATTTATGTTGAATGAAATATTCATATTAGAAGTTATAGTTACTCCTCATGCAAATAAAAACTGATGTATATAAAGCTATACCCTAATCTGACAATAGAAGTTTTTCAAATCTCTATTGTTTGTCTAAAAACTGGATTTTAATTTACATCATGAAGGATTTAATTTAGAATCCTTTTAGTGATCAAGTAGAAATCCTTTAAAGGTTTATTGATTTCTACATTAATTTAATTGTGATACAACTGTATAAAGTTAGAAACATCCATATCAAACTTCTAATAGGGGAATCCGGTGATCTCTCTTCTTTAAACTTTCATGAGATTTACTGTCTATCTATATCAAATGACATTTAAAAATGCAGACCTATCGTATCCTTTAGTAATTTTACTTGTTCTCAAGTTTTAATTCCAACTTGATCCCACAATGCTCAATATACTTCTGGGAAGTTAGTATGTACTTATATATTGCATGTATACTGATTGATTTCCTAAAAAGACCCATATTTAAAGTTTATACTAGGTCTCCTAAAATAAATCAACTGGAGCCAAAATTGTCAAATGTGGTCGTCTACCTTGATCAAAGTAACCAGGTAAATAATAAACCTCACTCCCTTCTCCTACAAACATAGCTTTTTAGGCAATTTTTGCTAAGTGATGAGAAAGAGACAAAGCCTTTAAGATAACAACAAAAAAAAACCCACTTTGCATTTGTGTAGTTTTTTATAAATTCAATGCACTGTTAAATTATAGTTACCAATTGAAAAACTAATGTGTGCCAGGCAATGTGGTAACTGCTTTATAGATTTTTATCTTTTGTTAAATCCAGGCTTTTGAGACAAATTGCTTAAGTTTAGATCCCAACTCCCAACTCCACAACTTACTAGCTGTGTGATCTTAGGCAAGTTAACAAATCTCTCTGTACCTCAGTTTCTTAACCTGTAAAATGGACAGAGTAATAGAACAGACCTCAAAAGGCTGTTGTGAGAAATAAACAAGATACTTACCTACCAAGAGCTTACCTAGCACTCTGTGTGGCACATGTTAAGTACTTAATAAATGTTAGCTTTGGTTTACATTGCTCCTGGCAAATACCCTGAAAAGTAAGGGTTATTTCTACAAATCTACAGATAAAGAAACAGGCTGAAGAAAAAAAAAAAAATATATATATATATATATATACATGCAAACCACACACAACATGGGTTTGAACTGTGCAGTTTCACTTATACACAGCTTGTTTTCCCTAAATAGTACACAGTACTACACAATCCATAGTTGGTTGAATCTGGGGATGTGGAACCATAGATAAGGAGGGCAGAATATAAAGTTATAGGCAAATTTTCAACTGTGAGGAGAGTCAGCACCCCTACCCCCCTGTTGTATATAGCATGCTTACACTGAGCTTATTGATGAAGATACAAAGATAGCTCTTTTATTTATCAGGACAACCTAAACTATTCAATGTAACATAAAGCTCAAGATCTCAATAACTTAGAGCAACAAAAGATTATTTCTTGCTCACGGTATCTGTCTACTGTGAGATGGTTTGAAGTTCTGTTCCTATGTCATCATTGTCCTCACTTCCAGACAGGCTGATAGATTACCCAAATATTCACATAGGGTTTTGCATTGACATTAAATGTTCTGACCCAGAAGGGACACATACTACTTACTACTGCTCACAACTGTTTGGCAAAAACTAGTTATATGGCCACATCCAACTATAAAGATCCAAGAAGTTTAATTCTGTCATGAGCACCAATGACTATCATAGATCTAATTATTCATTCATTCACCTCAATTATTGAATTCTTATAATACACTGATCACTTTACTGGGCAAGAGGGATATAACAGGGAACAGGCCAGATATGAAATAAACTCCCATTAAGGTTACATTCTAGTACGGGGATAGTACAAAAAATGAAAGAATGAATGAATAAATGGATAGATGAATTATTAAATAAGAAAAATCAGATGTTAAGAACTATGCAAATAATCATAAAAGGGTAATTGCATAGGAAGTAATTTATTGGTTACTTTACACTGATGAGCAGAGAAAGGGTCTCTGAGGAGGTGACTTTTGAAACAAGACTTGAATAGCCATTAAGAACTGGTCACGTGAAGATTGGGAGGAAGCACTCAGATCAGAGGGTGCAGCAGTAAAATAATTTCAAAGTAGAAATACATTTGTTGTGTTTGAGCAGATGGAAGCCAAGCGTGAAGGAAACATGATGGTTGAGGGGAAGAGTGTTATGGGACGAATGGTATAGGTAAACCAGGGAGAAGTTTTGCATTTTGTTCTGTTTGAGGGAAGATAAAGGGTAAAACATTGAATAGTGTAAGCTGGTTTACAGTTTGAAAAGATTCTGCTGAGTGTTGTGTAGAAATGGAGTATGGAGGGCCAAGAGAGGACACAGGGAGGGAACAGACTTGAAGTATGTTCTTAGGAAGTTCTATAAATCTTGCTTATGGATTAAATGGGGGTTTAGAAATAAAGATGAATCAAGAATGGTTTCTCAGGGTTTTTGGCTTGTGCAGCTATTTAGATGGTAAGTCAGTACTAAGATGGGGGAAACTGGGGAGAGAAGCATGTTTGTGAGGGTGAATGGGGTAGGAATAAGAGTTCTATCATGATAATGTCAAATTTTAGAAGCATATTAAAGACATCCAAATACAGATATAAAAAAGGCAGTTAGATAAATGAGTTTGAAGATTAGGCTAGATTTAGAGATATAGATATGGAACAAGTTGTTAACTAGATGATATTTTAAAACCATGGTACTGGATAAAATAACCTATTTAGAGTGTGTAGATAGGGAAGGAAACATTACCCAGCAGTGAGTCCCAAATCACTCAAAAATTTGAGTGATTTAAGGAGGAGGAAGAAGCAAGAGACTGAGATAGAGTGAACTGTGAGTAGGAAAATAATTCCTCAATAAGGCTAGGAGGAAAATGTATTTCAGGAAGCAATCAGTTGTATTAAATGTTCTTGAGAAGTCGAGTAAAAGAACGCAGATATGTCCATTGGGTTTGGCATTATGGAGGTCATTGTTTACCTTATCAAGAGCAATCTCTGTGGAATGGTATAAGGAGAAGCCTAATTGGAGTGAGTTGGAGATTGCAAGGTGAAAAAAGAAGGCAGAACTTTCGATATGAAAAGCATTAAAATGGGGTGTTAATTGCAGGAGGGTTAATGAAAGTATTTTTTTTAAAGTAAGAAATGATAGATATAGAGTGAGAAGGAGGGAGGGAGTTGAGAGAGAGGATAAAAGAGAAAATTGCTGATGCAGAGAAAGAATAAGTATAGGAACAAAGACCTTGCAAAGAAGAGAGTGTCTAGTGGATTCCAGCAGGGACAGTTTATTCATAATTATAGGAAGGAAGTATCTGTGCAACTGGAATTTTATCAGTAGAACTGTGGAGGTAAGAGGAGAAACTACTAGTTTTTAAAAAAATTTTAAGTACAAGGTAAGGTTATCATCTGAATGTGAGGGAGGGGAATGATTGTGGGCAGTTTTAGGAGAGAGTTCAAGGCGTGAGACAGTTTGGAGGATGGTAAACAAAATAAGAAGAAAATACAGAAATACTGCTATGTTGTGTTGAGTGACTGGATTATATTTATAGTGAGATCTGTTAGTCAAGCTGATATTAAATTATTCTTCAGCAAATTTCAGTTGTTTGGGGTATGTATGGAAGTGGAATGTAGGTAAGTTTAACAAGATCTGGGGCTTTGCCAAGAAAAATGGAGGAAGAGATGTGAAAGAAATAATTGTTTGTAACAGAATAATTATAATGATAGATGTTGAAGTCTAAATTTGATATGACAGGTTAGAAGGTTGTGCTTAATGGTGAAAAAGTGGTATGGTGCTGGATTAAAAACTTACACTTTAGGTGTGGACAGGCATATAAATAATTGACTGTAAAACAATGTGGTATATCCTATTTTTAGGCAAGTTTAGAGTGCTATGGGAATAATCAATTCTGCCTGGGGGCAGGGGTTGGGAAATATATCTAATACACTCACTTCTCTCCAAGAATTATGCCAGATCTTTAGAGCAGAGGTGGCCCTTTTACTACCTAAGCTGTAAATAACCATTAGAATTTGGAGAGCCAGTCACAAGCTGTGTTGAGAACATAAGCATATTTTTTCTACAACCCTCTTTTATGCTAGAAACAGAGATATCAGTTAGGAAGCTATTATTGTAGTCTGGGCACATGGAAGTGCACTAAATCTTACCAGGTTCTCAAGTGAAAATTGAAATGAAGAAATAATGCCTTGTTGAATGTTAGATCTAGGGGATAAAAAGAGGGAAACATTAAAGAGGTAGTTCAGGAGACTGGAAGAAATAGCAATACCATTGTTAAGAAAGAGAGCCTGTCTGGGAGAAAAATGGTTGACACTGGGAATAAGAGATTTGAGGTGGTAATAAAACATGTTTTGGGATCAGGTAGAAATATGGGGTTGGTGTGCCAGGACTAGAAATGAAGACTGGGAGTCACTAGAATAAGAGTAATATCTGCCCACCACATTCATCAAGATGCTTCTCAGCCCAACAACCTGTAATGGTTTACTTATGTTATTGATTTTAATGTTCCCAGAATCTGTTCCCATCTAGGCATCAAATTTCTTCCCTTGCTACTTCTCCAGTCAGCCCAGATACCTAACCAGTCTTCACATATTCGTGCCTATATCCACACCCTGTATTTGCTTGTTTGATTTCCTTTGTCTGGAATTTTTTCTTCTTGCCTTGGTGTATACACAAGGAAATATTCATCCTAAATTCCACTTTTACCATAAAACTCTGCTCTAGACCCAAGCTAAAGACATATAATAGACATATGCATTCTTTTTACATTTATGGTTAGTACTTGCTCTTGTGTTAGCTCTTAATTTTTCCATGTGGTTAGTTTCATCTTCCCAAATGAATGTATTGGCAGTGCTGGTGTAACTGAAAGAGCACTGAATTTGGAATCTCAAGTTCTGCCTTCAAATCATCTTCAGCTACTTCTAACTTTGTAGTGCAGTGCAAAACATTATCCTAAGCTGGTTTCCTCATCTGTAAAATAAGGATTGCATTCCTTAATCTACAAGTTTATTGTGAGGATTATATAAAATGATGTGATGTTATAGTTTTCTTTTATCTGTGGAAACAAAATCCACTCTAACTTGTGAATGTTAACTCTATGTGTCAACTTGGCCAGGCCATGGTATCTAGATATTTGGTCAAATATTATTCTAGATGTTTCTGTGAAGGTACTTTTTAGGTGAGATTAACATTTAAATCAGTAGACTTCAAAGTAAAGCAAATTACTCTCCAGATTGTGGGTGAACCTCATTCAGAAAGTTGAAGGGTGTAATAGAAAAAGACTAACCTCCTTAGAAGAATGGAGAATTCTGCCAACAGAAGGCCTTTGGACTAGAACCACAGCTCTTTCCTGGGTCTCCATTTTGCTGGCCAACTCTATAGATCTTGGCCTCATTGAGCCTCCCCAATTGCATGAGCCAATTCCTTAAAATAAATTTCTTTTGTTTTCTATCTCTTGATAGATATAAATACATATGTATATATATAAAAATGTGTGTGCGTGTGTTTATCCTTTTGGATCTGTTTCTCTGCAGAACTCTGACTAATACACTAGTTTAACCAGAAAGAGATTTATACAGAGTATTAGCTAGAATAAAGGAGCTCCGGGAAGTCAAGAGAATTAATTTTGTATTCTAGATGGTCAGGATGAAAAATGAAGCCCCAAAATCCCTCCCAACTATACAGCTACAAATTCCTAACTGTAAGGGAATTCAGAAATATAGATTTTAGTTTTCCAGTCTTTGTTGTACAGGAAGGCATGCTCAAAGGGGATTGCAATGGAGTTGAGTGAACCAATTGGCAGTATCTATGACAGACGACATATATGAAAGTAATCAGCATCATGCCTGATACTAGTAAAAGCTCACATATGACTACAGAATTGCAAATTTCTTGAGAATAGAAGTCATGTGTTATTCTTTCATCCCTCTATAGTCTCAAACTTCTGATGTTCAGGTCACAGGTTCTCTGAGAAGCCACCATCATTTTTGTTCCACATTCCTCCTATCTTCCTGCAACACACTTCTGCCACCATTTTAAAATTGAATTTCTCCCAGGACCAATTCCCATTTATATCTGAAATCATATTTTAGTCACAATTTAAGTAGTGGGCCCCACTGTTTTTATGACAATATCTGTAGCAAATATTTTTTAAATTAATTAATTTAACTTTGGGTCAATTGGTTTAAAGTGTGGAATAGACTGATGCAGTAATTTTCACAGCATTCTATATCAAAGTGACTAATATTGGTAAGCTTGGTAATTAGAAAAGTATGCAAGGGACTAAACATGTAAATATCTTGATTACTAACAAAGTTAACCAAGTTTCAAAGCAGAGGGTATGAGCTGTGTTTTAAAATTCTGAGTCAATTAAAAAATCTCTTGATTTTTTTTCATGAAGAAATGGAATTTGTTGTGTTAACTTATCTGATCCTTTCTGTTGATCTGATGAAACTATTCAGGCTGAACCACAAAGAACTAAAGATGCACATGATAATCACTAACAGTTAACATAACTGAGTACTAGACACCAAGCTAAGTGTTTTAAGTGAAACTGACTTAATTCTTACAACAGCCCTATAAGGTAGGTAACCTTACCCCATGCCACCCCACCTCCCCGCCACACACACACACATTCTACAAATGAGTAAACTGAAGCATTTGTAGGTTAAGAAACCTTCCAAGGACATACAAGGGCAAAGCAGGATTAGAACCCAGACTTTGGGTTCAAAAGTCAGACCTCCTAACAGCTACATTCTAGTCTTTATTCTGACTGAACAGCATTATTATTGGAGGGCATCTATTTTTGGTTTATTGGCAAAAGAGATAAGAATTAGTGGAATGTGGTTTCTAAAGATTTCTATTACGAACCATATATGAAAGTTGCTGGCTGGATCACTTTATTTTTATTTTTCTATGATTTTTTTTGCCATTCACCTTAATTTATTTTAGCTTTTTTTCTTTTTCTATCCAAATATGAACATAATATATGTGGTCCTAGACAGGGAGTGTCATCTGACTCCACCTAGCCCTAAGATGAGAAGCTGGGTGTGTGAATGAAGTCACAGGGTCTGTAAGTAGTGATAACATTTGGAAGTAAATCCTGAAAACTTAGCACAGAGGGCAAGCAGAGGAGTATATGGTGTATTTGGGGTTATTCACGTGAATATCAAGTGAAATAAAGTTTGGGGACAGACAAATGGATCACCCAAATTAATATGTCAGAGTCCAGCTATTGGATGATTGTGTAAATTTTCTCTCTGTGGGAAGAAGAGTCTCATTTAAAACTAATTTGATCTTGTGGGGCCTTCAAAAAAATTTTGAGCCATATTAGAATTACAAAAAGCTGTAGTTTTTAAGAAAAAGAATTCAGGATGAACTTAAGTCTGAATCTCAATTTTCATAAGTATTAAATACATATCATACACTCTGCTTTATATTAGGTAACATGAAATCTATAAAAGGCATTTAAAGTCTCCACAGTGATTATGAATGGGAACAAAATTATACCACAAAGTGTATTATTTTGTTTTTCTCTTAAAGGGTCTTATGTGTTCAGCTCTAATAGCGTTGGATTTCAAAATTAAAATCTGTATGACTAAAATGAGAAGAGACACTTTCAATTGTTCTCCATTCTCCTTGTCCTGGGAGATTAATTATCTGTCATTTTCTTTGAGAAGTTTACCTTCTCTTGATGATCCTAACAGAAGTAACTTAACAGCAAGGAAAGCAAAAGTCTTCCACAAAAGCACTACAGAATCTCCATCTGTAAATTATATGGTTGTTTGAATTAGTTGGTCATTCTTTGTGTTTTCTGAAAAGAAGCATGAGAATGAGGAAGAACAGCAGTTCAAACCTGTGAATCCACTGCTGTTAATATTGTGTGTCAATTGGAAATTGAAATTCTGGAAGTACCTTATAAAGAGAGACTTCAATGTGGAATATGAAAGGAAACAGAATTAATTTCCAAAGGGCAGGTCTCACTATTTAGTTGGCTTGCCAGAATGGACCAAGATGATATACAGGTATGCTGAATGATGTAGTGGATGTTTGTCAATCCTTCAAGCCGAATTTTCTTACATTTGGGAGAAAAAGTCTTTTGTGTATAGGGCTTTGTTCTTTTTAGGGTCCATAACCCTGTTTTATCTGTTATCTGTGCTTCCACAGGAAGTATGTCTGTTAATTTCAGAATATGTACAATGATAACATTGTGAGGAGGTGGCACAAAGCAAGGGTAATTGAATTACCCTTTCAATGTGAAAATTTCGCATTTTTAAATCAAAATAATGGAATATTTTGAAGTTTATCTAGGAAGATTCCATATGTACAGTGTTATAATATTGAACTCTTACATGGTTCTTTATAATGTATCCAATGTATACTCTGGTGAAACACAGTATGAGAGAACTGATTTGCCCTGTTTTAACTATGGGAAAACTCAGGTAAAGAGGTCAGGTAACTTGCCTAAGAGGTAAATAGCATAAACCCAAATACTTTGGAACTTCTGACCTACTGTTATTGATCCGTGTGCTTACCTACTTGTACATTTTGATACTTTAATTATAGTACTAAGCAGAGTTAGAAACTGGCCTTTCATTCTTTCCTAACATATTTATTGTCTGGATGTACTGGCCAGAGTACATCTGTTGGATGTAGACAGGGAGTTTCTGAGTTATTAGAAAATAGGAAAACAAGGTAGGAATGGTCAGAAGAGCAATGATTTACATTAGGAAATGTCAATCAGGCTGATACTGGGTTTAGTAAATAGATAAAATTTTCAAACTAATGTTTGAGAAGACTGCTCTGATATATGAAGTTTGAAAATGCTCCTCTGATATATACAGTTTACAATTAGCTTCTTTCCCTTATCTTTTCAATAATTTATGAAGAAAACTACCCTCACAATAAAAACCATGAAGAATAATTATTTTCTTATTCCATGGGAGTACTAGTAATAAATACATTGGAACAACAGGTATAAACTAGGACAGTCTGGTGGAAACCAAGGCAAATGCTTACCTTTCCAGATGTAATATGGATATTTTAACAGCATGCACACAGAGAAGGCAACCACTACCAACATTACCTACCATAATTTCATCAGAAATGTGTTCTGCCCTTGCAGTGTTGGTATTTAAACTTGTTAGTTATTAAAATGTCTTTATGTAAGCATCCAACTCGGATAAGTTTATATCTATTAAAAGCCTCTGAAAACATCACAATATCCTCAGTCTTAACACATGAGAGACATTGTAACACAGTGGATAAAAGAATGAGGCTTGGGGGCCTCCCTGGTGGCGCAGTGGTTAAGAGTCCGCCTGCCGATGCAGGGGATACGGGTTCGTGCCCCGGTCTGGGAGGATCCCATATGCCGCGGAGCGGCTGGGCCCGTGAGCCATGGCCGCTGGGCCTGCGCATCCGGAGCCTGTGCTCCGCAACGGGAGAGGCCACAACAGTGAGAGGCCCGCATACCGCAAAAAGAGAAAAAAAAAAAAAGAATGAGGCTTGGTGTGAGAACTGGGTTTGAATGTTAGTTTCTCCCCTTACAGTTTTGGCCTATTAGACTCCATGAATGTCAATTTTCTCATCCATTAAATGGGAGTGATATTAATGGTACCTGACTCTCAAAGTTGCCATGTGGATTAACTGAGATAAGGTAGAAAAAGTGCTTAACAGAGTATCCAGTGTGGAATCAGTAGCACAACATGTTAATCCTGGGAGAGGCAATTGTCATTGGCTCTGAGTGTCCCTACTGGCTCTTACTGAGTGTATCCAGAATGCAAGGTTCTGACCATTCTTTACCCAGGTCTTTCATAGCAGTGTGTCTGTAATGAATAACCTTGAGGGAGGAAAGGAGTAAAGTTTCCTTCAGGACAAAAATCAGGCTTCTTAACTGCTTGCTCTAAAATCAAGGTTCCTCCAAATGTTCCTCAGCTGCAATGCAAACCCAGCCTGTATCGGCAGCATTCATCCGGGCCCCCTGCATCCCCCACTAGAACTTCGGATCAAGCGGAGCCAAAGCAAACATGCTGATGCTCTTGCTGCTTGCTGTGCTGTAATATTAAGTCTTTTGTCTCTGACCCAAGAGTCTTGAGTCTAGTACCAGTATCCTTGAAACCGTAACAAGCTAACTTATTAGCTTGTAAGGAGGGTAAAATCAAATCCTAGATTCAATAGTTTTGATGACAAGGATAGGATACTGAAAGACATATGGCTTTCTGGTAGGTGTGGGACAAAACCCCAAAGGATGGGTTCAGGGAAATGAAGGAACCCCTGGGATGCCCTCATAAGTGCTCTTGCCCAAGTCAAAGGCAAGGATTGGGCTGGGGTGCAGAGTTAGGGTCCCTCGTTGTATCTGTCAGTGAGGCAGGTGGTGAGAGGTAAGGTTGAAACAAGCTGCCCATCAGATGCCCTACTGATTGCTCACTCTCCTCCAGGCAAGAGGAGGAAAGGATGTGACCATGACAATGGGGCAATAAGCTCCACAGCTCTGGCTGAAAGGCAAAGTGGCTGTAGTTGTGAAGCTGAGGAATCTTCAGAGCTGGAATAAATGGTGTCAGCAGTGGTGACTTTGCTCTTTGACAAAGACCTTTGGTTGAACCAAAACTTGAAGTTTGTTTCACTGATCTGCAAATGAGATGATGCTTAAAACTTAAGGTAACTGCATGTCCGATCCTAACAGTGTAGAACCAGCTACATTTGTGTATCTGCTGCAGCCCAACTTAGCTGGCAATGAGGACAGAGTGCAGGTGTGGGGGGACCTAAGATGCTGAGAGTTGTGAGGTTTGGAGCCACAGCGGTGTGGTCAGGGACAAAAAGGGCTCCTAGGCTCAGATGCTGGGAGGCATGCAGGGAAGGAAACAGTGCTGCGCTTGGATTCCCTCTCTGGAGTGAGGGACACCAAGGGAGAAAAAGTCTCTCTGCCACCTATCTCCTGTGGGACAACCTCCTCTGCCACCCGGCACATCACGAACACACCTTGCTGAGAGATGGTATGGCCTCCTGGCAGCTCTTGCTGTGGCCCTTCACCTACACACTTGTTACCTCGTTGGTCTATGTTCCGTTAGGGGAAAATTGTACTCGAATTCAACTGATGGGTTGTGATGGGGCTTACAGTCGCCAAGGGCAGTTAAAGTGACATTGTGGGTACAGCACTGGGCTAACTCAAGGTACTGATTTCTGTGGCTCCCACATCTGGATGTATAATGGCATGCCATGTTGGATACCTGTACTTCTCTGTCTCATAAGTGCCAGAGGAAATTCTCCTGCTCAGGGACTGCTTCACTACTTTCTCCTCCAGGGTGCTCCAGCAGAAACAATAAAAAAAATCCCAGGAGGGAAAAGAGAAACCACAATTTTAAAGACAAAGGAGGCAGGAGCACTCAGCAAGGTCATTTTCCAGTGAAACAGTGCCATCTGCCTGATAAGCCACCAAGTACAGCCCTTCTGAAATGGAGCTATTGGCCTGCCACTACTAAGCGCTTGTTGAAACTGAATGTCTTACTCACTGAGACCTTGTGACTTTCCAGCTTGACATCCCTATTTCTGGACAAGTCAACTTGAACTTGATGACTACTAACAAGGTGGGCAGGGCCTGATATGCCTCATTAGTCAAGTGGAAATGGCATATTCATTAGCACAGCTCGTCTGGCCTTAGTGTCATCTCGGTGTTACATGAAAAAGTAATTTTCTCCTTTGGGTAAAAATATCCCTCACTCCACAGCCTGAAGTAAAGCAGCAGGAAAAATGGGGCCCTAGATTCACAGAGGCTCCCCTAAATAACTGGGCCTGGTTCACTGATAATTCAGCCAAGTTGACACCTCATGGTGTCCATTGGGTTGTTGTTACTGTTCAGACTTATGGATTGCTAAGTAACACCAAAAGCAAACAGGGTCAATCATCTTGGTGGGCAAACTCAAAGCAGTCTTCATAGCCTTGGTCAGTCCTCCCCTTGCTACAGTTTTATTGACTCCTGGTCTGTTGTCAGTAGCCTAGCCATCTGGTGTGCCTCTCAGAAGACCTCAGACTGGCACATTACTCCATAGGGCCATGGTAGTGGCCCATTTTCTGATGAGATCAAATGGAATCAAGCAGCTAATAAGCCCAATGCCACCCAGGTCACTGCCATCACTACCTGGACCCATCATCACACCAGACATGACAACACAGACACCATCATAGGCTGGGTACACAGTAGAGGATTCTGTGTTTCAGGTACAGAAATTATCACTGTTTGTTAGACTTGTGCCAACATTGACCAATTTGTCTTGCAAGAAAGAAGGCACACTGCTTCGGGCATTGACCTGTTTACTCCTGAAAAATTAAATACATTGATCTTTGACCCCCTCTCAGAGCTACCATTGGTATCTTACCAGTTAAAACTTTTTCAGGTTTCCCATCTGATCCACCAACTCTGACCACATCATTGTGGGCCTTGCAGTTAAACTGTACCATGTTTTCAGCTTTCCAGTCCATCTAGAGTTCAAAAATAGCATGCCTTTTCTCACAAAAGCTAGTCCCAAATGGGCCAATTATTAAGGTATTTTGATGGACATTCCACATTCCCTACCCTCTTCAAGCATCTGGTATTGGTGACTGTAAAGTCTTTCTTAAAAATCAACTCAAGACAATTTCTGACCCCTCTCTCTCTCACCATCTCCTGGTCTACATACCTTATAAGGCAGTTAAGTCAGTGAATGGCCACTATCCTCAGAAAAGTGTTCATTTTTTGGCTGACTTCTAGGTATTGACCAAGAGGAAAAGAGTTGGGGTTATATAGACCTCTTTTGAAAATCCAGGATTCCTCTTGACCATTTCTGGGCATGATGCTTCTTTCTCTCATTTGACTGCAAATAAACCCACTGTGTGTGCAGCATCCATCTGGCTCTCTGCGTCATCCACACAGGAATTGGAACAAAGGGAACCAACACATCATGCTGATGCTCATATGGCTTGCTGTGCTGTGAGTAATAAACTCCTTTGTCTCCAAAGCAGGAGTCTTGGGTCTTCTACCAGAGTCCACAAAATAGCAACAGGTTTATTTAGTCATTGTAAGGAGGGAAAAATCAAACCCCAGACATAACAATTAGTGATGAATTTCAACTTTCTCTTCTTGGGTCACTGGTCTAAAATCTAGGTGGTTGAAGCTTTCTCAGCACCATTAAAAGAAGATTTGACTGTCTAAGCCTTACTCTCAGTGAGCAAGCATTAAATTCAATGAAAATTGCCCTTATTTGCCAACTTATTTTCATACATATATATGCTAATGATTGGGTGTTATGCACACTGAAAAGAATCGTTTATGAAAGTCAGATCTCACCTTTTCTAAATTATAAATTTTATGATTGTGAAAATGAGATGTTGGGGAAAGCTATTCTATTATTATTTACTAAAAATTAGTGAAAAAGAACAGCCAAGTAGTACATGCACACACCTTAAAATGCTTACATTAAAGCATGGAGAAGAGTATAATAAAATGAGGATTTAGTAATTCATGGGATTTTAACTAGGCATATATTTGATAAGAATTCTGCTTTTCCAAAGGAATTGCTCTTCTTACAGTTAAGATTGAGCAGTTAACATGTGAGCCTTTGAAAGAAAATTAAATACCAGACAACTCAAGGCCTTGAAAAATGTCTAGAGTTTCCTCATTGCTGTTAAGGTTGTGTGGTCTCACTCACCTGCTGTTCACCACCCACTGGTCAATCAATTACAATCAACAAAGAGAAGCAGTAACCAACAAGAGAGCTGACAGAGAGTTTAAACTGCCAGCCCATGAGCTGTCTATGAAAGGCACAGCCCTGAACAAATACATATTTTATTCCTATTTGGATTCTGTGGTTTATAATCTCCATCAAAAACATCACTTAAAGGGTTCAATTAGAGAGACAGATTTTGTTTTTACTGTGTTTTGAGAATACATAAGTAAAAAATAAAAAAAAAAAAGTTTGATTCAGGTACATGGTTCAGCTCTATCTCCAAAATTTCCTGAGGACCTCTAAGCCAAGAGATGATAAAGGCTTGCCTCATTCCACTGAACAGTCAAAATCCTTTGCTCTGGTTCTGGGGTGAAATCTTTGTTTTCTTACTGATTTTCTCCAGCTCTGCCAGACATTAGTGAACTAGGAACTTGGTTTGGCACCCCATATTTGAGGTATAGAAAAGAGGACTTTTGAGCTCTGAATCAATAATCACAATGACCTGCTAATGAATGACAGCTTTAAGTTTTCAAATATGTGCTCAATAGATTCTGTAATACTTGCATATATAAATACATACATGCATTTACACACATACACACACACAAACACACTCCTTTCTTTTACTTCCATGTTGTTTGATGAGTTTTTATTGTACCTAAATATTAGGTTTTTATTCATTTTACTATATATCTGTTTTGAATTTCTAAGAAATATATTTCAAAGATCACTATATTAATTCATTTCTTAATTTCTTAACTTATTTCTTCTTTTATGCAACATCTAAGTACAAGCTACTATGCCAAGCTTAATGTGAAAAAAAGAATACATTAATTACTAGGATGCAGGATTTTATAAGCAGGAAAGAAAAGTAATACATGTTTATTATTTTGTTAAATAATACAAAAATAATACATCTCAGGTCAACGTCAGATGTATATATACTATAATAGAGATACCAACAAAAAATGTAAGGTTATTGTTTGACTTACTATTAAACCCCCGAAGAGGTGACAGCTATCTGGAGCTTTATCAACATAGAATAGTTTTGCCTATTTTTGAATTTCATGTGAATGGAAAATCTGGCATCTTTCAATCAACATTTCCTCAATACTGCCTACACTTTTTTTTTTAAATTTCAGATAAACAACCAATGTATTTTTTTAAATTGAGAAATTTAAAATTCACATACCCTGAAATTCACCATGTTAAAGTATACAGTTCAGTGGTTTTTGCAGGAGGCCTGTGTGTGTTGGGACATGCAACTTCCTGCTTCTGCAGAGACCCCAGGTCAGCAGAGGTGAGAGCTTAGGATCTTCCTCAGGTCTTTCCTGAACATGTGCCTAGCCCTGGACAAATTCACAGTCCTCTGCTCACACGTGGCCCTCTAGATTCCTAGAAATGTATCACAACTTTCCAAAGCTTCCAAAGAACATCACTTCTTTACTTTTCCTTTTAAGCCTTTTTGTTAGCCTATTGTTTGCCCCAATTGTAATCTACTGCATCAGGCATCTTTAATGTTCAACAATCGCCTCTGATAATTTTTAACAAGTGCCTATTTTCACTAGGCAAGCTCCAAGCAGGTAACAAAAAGCCATCCTTGTGAGTGGATTCTTCCAGGGACTCATCAGAAAAGTCAAATAATGACAATACTCTGGGAAGTGGTTTGGAAGAGTTCCATCCTCCTTGGGCCCCCCAGAGTGGCCAGTGTGCTGGATTCACTATGATTATGGCTGTTTGTTTGAGAGTCTACTGCACAAGTGGGGCACAGGGCTAGGCATAGGGCAAGGTAAAATGCCACAAACTTAACTGTTTTTACAGAGATTCAGCCAGTCCCTTGGTTTGCTGAAAGCCCTTGTTTAATTTCCAGAGTTCTGAAAAACTTGATTGTGACAATTTTGCCATTTTTTAAATTGCTTTTATGGAGCAGATAATTTTCAGAAATTCTTACTCTACTATATTCCCTGACAACACTTCTACATTCAATTATTTTATTATTTTATACACTGTAATAATTTTAGACTCTTTTACTGAAGCAACGCTTACCACCCACTAAATGGTTTTATGTCTTACTCATGGGTTGCATTCTGCAGATTTAAAAATCAAGATTCTAATTACCTAAGGGCATTTACATAGTTTTAGTATCAAAAAGCTTGCGGTCTTGTAGAGCACAAAAATGAAAGTAATAGCCACAGACAGGGCTGGCAAGAATGTACTAGGTGAAAGAGAAACAAAGTATGCAATTGTGTTGATACTACAGGAAAATGTAAGCTCTTAACCCAAATATTTGCCTCAGTTATTGTGAAGCAGTAAGCAAAAATAAATTTGACTCAAATTATCATATGATTCAAATTATCATATGAGCTACCTCAAACCTCTTCTTCAATTTTTTATACATAACTATTGTTATGGGCTGAACTGTGTTTCCCTCCCTCACTCCGCATTTATATGTTGAAGTCCTAAACCCCAATAACAGAGAATGTGACTATTTAGAGTTAGGGCCTTTAAAGAAGTAACTAAGGGACTTCCGGGTAAGATGGCGGAAGAGTAAGACGCGGAGATCACCTTCCTCCCCACAGATACACCAGAAATACAGCTACACGTGCAACAACTCCTACAGAACACCTACTGAACGCTGGCAGAAGACCCCAGACCTCCCAAAAGGCAAGAAACTCCCCACATACCTGGGTAGGGCAAAGCAGAGAGATTCCCGCACAGAGGAGCGGTGCCGAGCGGCACTCACCAGCCCGAGAGGCTTGTCTGCTCCCCCGCCAGGGCAGGCGGCGCTGGAGCTGAGGCTCGGGCTTCGGTCAGAGCGCAGGGAGAGGACTGGGACTGGCGGCGAGAACTCAGCCTGAAGGGGGCTAATGTGCCACAGCTAGCCGGGAGGGAGTCCGGGAAAACTCTGGAGCTGCCGAAGAGGCAGGAGACTTTTTCTTCCCTCTTGGTTTCCTGGTGCGCGAGGAGGGGGGATTGGGGGCGCCGCGTGGAGGAGCTCCAGAGACGGGCGCGAGTCGCGGCTGAAAGCGCGGAGCCCAGAGACGGGCGTGGGACGCTGGGGCTGCTGCTGCCGCCGCCAAGAAGCCTGTGTGCGAGCGCAGGTTACTGTCCACACCGCCCTTCCGGGAGCCTGTGCAGCCCGCCACTGCCGGGCTCCCGGGATCCAGGGGCGGCTTCCCTGGGAGAACGCACGGCGCGCCTCGGGCTGGTGCAACGTCACGCCGACCTCTGCCGCTGCAGGCTCGCCCCGCACTCCGTGCCCCTCCCTCCCGCCCGGCCTGAGTGAGCCAGAGTCCCCGAAGAGGCTGCTCCTTTAACCCTGTCCTGTCTGAGCGAAGAACAGACGCCCTCCGGCGACCTACACGCAGAGGCGGGGCCAAATCCAAAGCTGAGACCCAGGAGCTGTGAGAACAAAGAAGAGAAAGGGAAACCTCTCCCAGCAGCCTCAGAAGCAGCGGATTAAAGCTCCACAATCAACTTCATGTACCCTGCATCTGTGGAATACATGAATAGACAACAAATCATCCCAAATTGAGGAGCCAGGAGTCAGTGCTGTGCCTCTGAGGTGGGAGAGCGAACTTCAGGACACTGGTCCACAAGAGACCTCCCAGCTCCACATAATATCAAACGGCGAAAATCTTCCAGAGATCTCCATCTCAACACCAGCACCCAGCTTCACTCAACGACCAGCAAGCTACAGTGCTGGACACCCTATGCCAAACAACTAGCAAGACAGGAACACAACACCACCCATTAGCAGAGAGGCTGCCTCAAATCATAAAAAGTCCGCAAACACCCCAAAACACACCACCAGACGTGGACCTGCCCACCAGAAAGACAAGATCCAGCCTCATCCACCAGAACACAGGCAGTAGTCCCCTCCACCAAGAAGCCTACACAACCCACTAAACCAACCTTAGCCACTGGGGACAGACACCAAAAACAACGGGAACTACGAACCTGCAGCCTGCAAAGAGGAGATCCCAAACACAGTAACATAAGCAAAATGAGAAGACAGAAAAACACACAGCAGGAGAAGGAGCAAGATAAAAACCCACCAGACCTAACAAATGAAGAGGTAATAGGCAGTCTATCTGAAAAAGAATTCAGAATAATGATGGTAAAGATGATCCAAAATCTTGGAAATAGAATAGACAAAATGCAAGAAACAGTTAACAAGGACCTAGAAGAACTAAAGACGAATCAAGCATCGATTAAAAACACAATAAATGAAATAAAAAATACTCTAGATGGGATCAATAGCAGAATAACTGAGGCAGAAGAACGGATAAGTGAGGTGGAAGATAAAATAGTGGAAATAACTGCTGCACAGCAAAATAAAGAAAAAAGAATGAAAAGAACAGAGGACAGTCTCAGAGACCTCTGGGACAACATTAAACGCACCAACATTTGAATTATAGGGGTTCCAGAAGAAGAAGAGAAAAAGAAAGGGACTGAGAAAATATTTGAAGAGATTATAGTTGAAAACTTCCCTAATGTGGGAAAGGAAATAGTTAATCAAGTCCAGGAGGCACAGAGAGTCCCATACAGAATAAATCCAAGGAGAAATACACCAAGACACATATTAATCAAACTGTCAAAAATTAAACACAAAGAAATCATATTAAAAGCAGCAAGGCAAAAACAAAAAATAACACACAAGGGAATCCCCATCAGGATAACAGCTGATCTCTCAGCAGAAACTCTACAAGCCAGAAGGGAGTGGCAGGACATACTTAAAGTGATGAAGGAGAAAAACCTGCAACCAAGATTACTCTACCCAGCAAGGATCTCATTCAGATTTGATGGAGAAATTAAAACCTTTACAGACAAGCAAAAGCTGAGAGAGTTCAGCACCACCAAACCAGCTTTACAACAAATGCTAAAGGAACTTCTCTAGGCAAGAAACACAACAGAAGGAAAAGAACTACAATAACGAACCCAAAACAATTAAGAAAATGGGAATAGGAACATACATATCAATAATTACCTTAAATGTAAATGGACTAAATGCTCCCACCAAAAGACACAGACTGGCTGAATGGATACAAAAACAAGACCCATATATATGCTGTCTACAAGAGACCCACTTCAGACCTAGAGATACATACAGACTGAAAGTAAGGGGATGGAAAAAGATATTCCATGCAAATGGAAACCAAAAGAAAGCTGGAGTAGCAATTCTCATATCAGACAAAATAGACTTTAAAATAAAGACTACTAGAAGAGACAAAGAAGGACACTACATAATGATCAAGGGATCAATCCAAGAAGAAGATATAACAATTGTAAATATTTATGCACCAAACATAGGAGCACCTCAATACATAAGGGAAATATTAACAGCCATAAAAGGAGAAATCGACAGTAACACAATCATAGTAGGGGACTTTAACACCCCACTTTCACCAATGGACAGGTCATCCAAAATGAAAATAAATAAGGAAACACAAGCTTTAAATGATACATTAAACAAGATGGACTTAATTGATATTTATAGGACATTCCATCCAAAAACAACAGAATACACATTTTTCTCAAGTGCTCATGGAACATTCTCCAGGATAGATCATATCTTGGGTCACAAATCAAGCCTTGGTAAATTTAAGAAAATTGAAATTGTATCAAGTATCTTTTCCGACCACAATGCTATGAGACTAGATATCAATTACAGGAAAAGAGCTGTAAAACATACAAACACATGGAGGCTAAACAATACACTACTTAATAACGAAGTGATCACTGAAGAAATCAAAGAGGAAATTAAAAAATACCTAGAAACAAATGACAATGGAGACACGACGACCCAAAACCTATGGGATGCAGCAAAAGCAGTTCTCAGAGGGAAGTTTATGGCAATACAATCCCACCTTAAGAAACAGGAAACATCTCGAATAAACAACCTAACCTTGCACCTAAAGCAATTAGAGAAAGAAGAACAAAAACATCCCAAAGTTAGCAGAAGGAAAGAAATCATAAAAATCAGATCAGAAATAAATGAAAAAGAAATGAAGGAAACGATAGCAAAGATCAATAAAACTAAAAGCTGGTTCTTTGAGAAGATAAACAAAATTGATAAACCATTAGCCAGACTCATCAAGAAAAAAAGGGAGAAGACTCAAATCAATAGAATTAGAAATGAAAAAGGAGAAGTAACAACTGACACTGCAGAAATACAAAAGATCATGAGAGATTACTATAAGCAACTCTATGCCAATAAAATGGACAACCTGGAAGAAATGGAGAAATTCTTAGAAATGCACAACCTGCCAAGACTGAATCAGGAAGAAATAGAAAATATGAACAGACCAATCACAAGCACTGAAATTGAAACTGTGATTAAAAATCTTCCAACAAACGGAAGCCCAGGACCAGATGGCTTCACAGGCGAATTCTGTCAAGCATTTAGAGAAGAGCTAATACCTATCCTTCTCAAACTCTTCCAAAATATAGCAGAGGGAGGAACACTCCCAAACTCATTCTACAAGGCCACCATCACCTTGATACCAAAACCAAACAAGGATGTCACAAAGAAAGAAAACTACAGGCCAATATCACTGATGAACATAGATGCAAAAATCCTCAACAAAATACTAGCAAACAGAGTCCAACAGCACATTGAAAGGATCATACACCATGATCGGGTGGGGTTTATTCCAGGAATGCAAGGATTCTTCAATATACGCAGATCAATCAATGTGATACACCATATTAACAAGTTGAAGGAGAAAAACCATATGATCATCTCAATAGATGCAGAGAAAGCTTTTGACAAAATTCAACACCCATTTATGATAAAAACCCTGCAGAAAGTAGGCATAGAGGGAACTTTCCTCAACATAATAAAGGCCATATATGACAAACCCACAGCCAGCATCGTCCTCAATGGTGAAAAACTGAAACCATTTCCACTAAGATCAGGAACAAGACAAGGTTGCCCACTCTCACCACTCTTATTCAACATAGTTTTGGAAGTTTTAGCCACAGCAATCAGAGAAGAAAAGGAAATAAAAGGAATCCAAATGGGAAAAGAAGAAGTAAAGCTGTCACTGTTTGCAGATGACATGATACTATACATAGAGAATCCTAAAGATGCTACCAGAAAACTACTAGAGCTAATCAATGAATTTGGTAAAGTTGCAGGATACAAAATTAATGCACAGAAATCTCTGGCATTCCTATATACTAATGATGAAAAATCTGAAAGTGAAATCAAGGAAACACTCCCATTTACCATTGCAACAAAAAGAATAAAATATCTAGGAATAAACCTACCTAAGGAGACAAAAGACCTGTATGCAGAAAATTATAAGACACTGATGAAAGAAATTAAAGATGATACAAATAGATGGAGAGATGTACCATGTTCTTGGATTGGAAGAATCAACATTGTGAAAATGACTCTACTACCCAAAGCAATCTACAGATTCAATGCAATACCTATCAAACTACCAATGGCATTTTTCACAGAACTAGAACAAAAAATTTCACAATTTGTATGGAAACACAAAAGACCCCGAATAGCCAAAGCAATCTTGAGAACGAAAAACGGAGCTGGAGGAATCAGGCTCCCTGACTTCAGACTATACTACAAAGCTACAGTAATCAAGACAGTATGGTACTGGCACAAAAACAGAAAGATAGATCAATGGAACAGGATAGAAAGCCCAGAGATAAACCCACGGACATATGGTCACCTTATCTTTGATAAAGGAGGCAGGAATGTACAGTGGAGAAAGGACAGTCTCTTCAATAAGTGGTGCTGGGAAAACTGGACAGGGACATGTAAAAGTATGAGATTAGATCACTCCCTAACACCATACACAAAAATTAGCTCAAAATGGATTAAAGACCTAAAGGTAAGGCCAGACACTATCAAACTCCTAGAGGAAAACATAGGCAGAACACTCTATGACATAAATCACAGCAAGATCCTTTTTGACCCACCTCCTAGAGAAATGGAAATAAAGACAAAAATAAACACATGGGACCTAATGAAACTTCAAAGCTTTTGCACAGCAAAGGAAACCATAAACAAGACCAAAAGACAACCCTCAGAATGGGAGAAAATATTTGCAAATGAAGCAACTGACAAAGGATTAATCTCCAAAATTTGTAAGCAGCTCATGCAGCTCAATAGCAAAAAAACAAACAACCCAATCCAAAAATGGGCAGAAGACCTAAATAGACATTTCTTCACAGAAGATATACAGACAGCCAACAAACACATGAAAGGATGCTCAACATCTTTACTCATTAGAGAAATGCAAATCAAAACTACAATGAGATATCATCTCACACCAGTCAGAATGGCCATCATCAAAAAATCTAGAAACAATAAATGCTGGAGAGGGTGTGGAAAAAAGGGAACACTCTTGCACTGCTGGTGGGAATGTGAATTGGTACAGCCACTATGGAGAACGGTATGGAGGTTCCTTAAAAAACTACAAATAGAACTACCATATGACCCAGCAATCCCACTACTGGGCATATACCCTGAGAAAACCATAATTCAAAAAGAGACATGTACCAAAATGTTCATAGCAGCCCTATTTACAATAGCCCGGAGATGGAAACAACCTAAGTGTCCATCATCGGATGAATGGATAAAGAAGATGTGGCACATATATACAATGGAATATTACTCAGCCATAAAAAGAAATGAAATTGAGCTATTTGTAATGAGGTGGATGGACCTAGAGTCTGTCATACAGAGTGAAGTAAGTCAGAAAGAGAAAGACAAATACTGTATGCTGACACATATATATGGAATTTAAGAAAAAAATGTCATCAAGAACATAGGGGTAAGACAGGAATAAAGACACAGACCTACTAGAGCATGGACTTGAGGATATGGGGAGGGGGAAGGGTAAGCTGTGACAAAGTGAAAGAGCGGCATGGACATATATACACTACCAAATGTAAGGTAGATAGCTAGTGGGAAGCAGCCGCATAGCACAGGGAGATCAGCTCGGTTCTTTGTGACCGCCTGGAGGGGTGGGATAGGGAGGGTGGGAGGGAGACGCAAAGGGGAGAGGATATGAGAACGTATGTATATGTATAACTGATTAAATTTGTAAAATAAAAAAAAATAAAAAAATTAAAAAAAAAAAAAAAAGAAGTAACTAAGGTAAAATGCAGTTACTGGATTGGGTGGGCCCTAATCCAACATGACTGGTGTGTTTATAAGGAGAGGAGATTTGGTCACAGATAACACACAGACAGAGGAAAGACCCTGTGAAGACAGAGACAAGTTGGCCATCTGCCAGCCAAGGAGGGCGGCCTCAGAAGAAACCAGATTTGAGGACACCTTGATCTTGGGTTTCTAGCCTCCAGAGCTGTGAGAACGTAATTTTCTGTTGTTTAAGCCACCCAGTCTGTGATACTTGGTTATCACTGCCCTAACAAACTGATAGAGCTATGTGTGTATAGTTAATTTGCCCGTGTTCTTTTTTCATTTATTTTCCCCATTTAATCAAAATAACATTATCTTTAATGAAGTAATATATATGAGAGGCATAAAGTCCTAACTACCTCCCTCCTCCCCAAAAACTATCTGGCACATGTTCTGGTGACAATTATTACAGTTTTAAAATGACTCTTTCACCTACCCATTTAAGTTTCCTTGTATGTTTTTAAGTAATTTTAAAATCCTAAGTAAAATATTAACACAACAAGATCAGCTGGAATAAACATGTCCTTCCGGCTCTTTACCCTATCCTATGAGACAGGATCTATCACCCTATTTTCCTCTTAGGTTAGGCTACAAGTTTCACTCTGGAAGCACACTGTTGTAGAGGTGTGATCGTATTTTCTCTGCTTGATCAGGACTTTTAAGTTGCTGAACCTTAGCGCCTCCAGTTCTAAGCTGAATTGGATGTTTGAAAAGGGGATCATTTCCCTGGTTTGATCTGCTCAGGTGGTTTTAACCCTATTTGAGCAGTGAGGCTGCTCATTTGGGTCCAAACCATTGTGGAGAGAAGACCAGATAAGCAGAGGTTTACCCATTTTTTACTGCAACCTGCCAGTTTATTCCGACTGAGTGCTCAATAACTTCAAGGTTTTAAGGTCTATAAATCTCAACCACAGTATAAAGAAACATATCTTTGCACAATCATCACACCAGCCAAATATTATTGATGTTGAAATTGTTTTAAGCAGCATTATTTCAAAGAGGGAAATTTTGAACAATATTTTCATTCTCTAGAACCCTCTCTTCAAATGTTTGTTTAGGATCTTTTGGTGGGAAGGACAAATTGTTTTCATGTTGCATAAAGCTGATTTTTTTCCCTTTCATGTCATCTTGATTTATGGGATTTTTTTCTTCCTTAATAGTTCAGACAAATTATGTGCGATGGATGTAAAAAGTTGGCAGTGTTTAAAGGGCATCATTTCCACATGTGTTCAGATAACTCTGGATGAACTACACGAAGAAATTGGAAACAAGCATGTCAGCAAACTATTAAGCTTTTATTAAACACTCTAAAACTTTATGTACTTATTTATAACATTTATATTGAGCATGTGTGAGCTGTTGGTCTAGAAACTGACATTTACTGTTGTGGTTAGCTATGACTGTGTATACCAAAAGAGAGAAATGACTTGGTTTAAAGTGTCTCTTATATAAACAAATTTTGATTAAAAAAATTAAGTGATATGAATAAATCAGTAATAAATAAATTCCTCTCTAATACATCTGGGACTTGGAGATGATTATTTTTATTATCACAGCAATAGCTATAGGTAATATAGATGGAATGGTGTTTCAAATGGTTTTGTCCTGAAATTGACAAAAAAGTAGAATTATGGTTTTGATGAGTCATTAAGACTTGAAAAATAAAATGGTATATGGATATTCTATTATATGTAGGAGAGCTTCTATAAAACATTTCACATTCTTTTGCTTATTTATTTTTAAAGTTCACTTTTGTCAATGATGCCCAGAGGATTGCATTCCCTTCTTAACCCCCTAGGCAATAAGGAATTCTTGACAGCTGCTTCTATTACATGTAAACTATCTCAGGAGGGGAAGTATGGTACTGCCATGCTGGGAAGCTTCACAGTGGCTGAACATCAAATTCTAAGGATTCACAGGCATCTGATTCATGTTCAGAAGCAATGAACTGAGTGGTAACCTGTGCCTTTTTCCCCTTTCTGAGCTGGGAATAGTTCAGCAGAGTTTTCAGCAGCCATGGGAAACCTGTCTTATATCATGGGTATATTCTCAATCTATTTTGACCAGTTGTGCCTGTTTGGTAAAAATAAGATATATGAAAATCCAAATTTGGAAAGAAAAAAAATTAGAAATTTGATATTTAAATCCTCAAATAGTATAGCATTAGGTTTCTTGAAATAATGAGCCCAAGTGAATTTAAAAAATGCAACTAGATTCAGTTTGAATTCAGTTCAATAGCGTACTGGGCATCGAGGAGGGTACCAAAGTACTGGCAGGCAGGGTTGAGGAGTTTTCACTCTAATGCATGGGGCAAGGCAAGCCTAGCAATCATTGGAGTGTCAGATAAAGAGTAAGATTGCACAGAGTAGATTTGAAAAGTCATTTTCATTCAGGAAGTCTCAGTTTATATATCTGTTTGATGAGACAGCTGGGCCGAATGATTTTGGGATTTCTTCAAGTTTTTGCATTTACAATTTACTGAATATATGTATTATAGATATCAAGAAAAGGAAAAAAAGTAGTAGTTAATTAAGAAAGTTTACTTATTTGATTTTAAGATAGGAGAAGGGCTTAATTTAGGTTTGAAGGAATTGTAATATTTGGACCTCTGTTCAGAGAGAATATTTAGTTGGAGAAAATGAAAAGACAGAAATGATGCAACTTGCCTGTGGGGAGGGTTGAGTGTTGAGGAGATACTCGTGGTTGAACGGAGAAATAATGTGTTTCCAGATATTGGGGAGGCTTAAATGACAAGCTAAGGAACTTGGATCGATTCCTATAGGAAGCCAAGTCCTATGGCAGAAATTTTAGCAGAAAAGGAAGGTTGCAAAAAGAGGTATTTTGGAAAATTATCCAGAAATGGTCAACAAGGTAAGTGAAGGATAGCAGAAGCATAGAGACCAGTTAGGAGGCTATGCAGACATGAGACTCTGAGGGGCAAGATCCAAGTCTGGGGTCGTGGCAATGGAGAAACAATGCAAAAGATGCAAGATCCAAGTCTGGGGTCGTGGCAATGGAGAAACAATGCAAAAGACGCACCGAGATGCTGTTAGAATATGGAATTTGTTGAAGAATTTTATTAATAATAATACTCTAACTCTGTTCAGGCTCCTTAAGGCTTTGAATGACCAAACATCTACATAATAATTTCCTTTGTTCTATTTCCCCAGATAAGAGTTGTAGGTTCAAATTGAGCAAGGTTTTAATTTACAAACAGAACAAACTGACCATGGCTGTTAAGGCAGGAGAGAAATTTACTGACAGGAGACTGCATAACCCAGAGTATTTCTAGGTAATCTAGAACCAGGCGAGTGATCTGCTAAGAAGGAAGAAGACATGGTAACTGAAACTATAGCTAAGGGAGCAACAGTCTTCCTTTTCTCTAGGACTGCTTTTTTCTCAGTCTCATACCCTCCACTGACAAACTCATTTACTCTCCGGCTTAGATGATTAAGTCTAGGAGTGGGGCTTGTTGCAAAGGTGGTCAGTGTCCCTTTATCCTCAAGAGAGACAAAGGAAGAACAGCATGGGTTTCTACACAGGTCTGGGAATTGGATGTGATGAGCAAGTAGAAAATCAAGTAAGGGGCCTCACACCTTCTCCAAGAGCCAGGGAGCCAAACGGTCTAGTGTCTCTTCCTTTGTCTGGAAGTTTGCAATGATAAAGAAAGTATTTTTAGAATTTGTAGTTCCAGATTTGATGGGCCTTACACACAAGGCTTACATAAACTCCTGTGTTCCAGCTGGGAATGCCTAGGGACACCTGTGTGGCCAATGCTTTCATGCAGAGGGTAGGAGGCACTTCCTTCATTCCCTTAGTAATAAAGACCTCTGCTACTCTATTTTTTCCAGCTTTATTGAGGTATAACAGACAAATAAAATAGTATATATTTAAGGTGTACAACGTGATGTTTTTGATATACACTATAAAATGCTTACCACAATCAAGTTTATTAGCATATCCATCACCTCACAGGCTACCATTTGTGTGTGTGTGCCTGTGTATGTGTGTGTGTGTGTGTGTATTGAGAACATTTAAGATCTACTCTTTTAGCAAATTTCAAATATACAATACAGTATTCTCAACTACGGTTACCATGTTGCACATTAGATCTCTAAAAGTATTCATCCAGCATAACTGAAACTTTGTACCTTTTGACCAACACATCCTCCACCCTCCAGCCTGGGCAACCACCATTCAACTCTCTGCTTCTATAAGTTTCACTGTTTTGGATTCCACATATAAGTGAGATCATGCAGTATTTGTCTTTCTGTGTTTGCCTTATTTACCTAACAGATGTCCTTCCGGTTCATCAATGTTGTCACAAATGATAGGATTTCCTTCTTTTTAAAGGATGAGTAATAGTCCTATCCCTCTTTCTCTCTCTCTCTCCCTACCTATCTACCTATCTCACATTTTATCAGTTCATCTATAAATGGTCACATATTAATTCTATATGTTGGCAGTTGTGAATAATATTACAGTGAATGTGACAGTGTAGATATTTCTTTGAGATATGAACTTTATTTCCTTTGGATACATACCCAAAAGTGGGATTGCTGGATCATGTGGTAGGTGTATCTTTAATTTTTTTGAGGAATCTCCATTCTGTTTTCTATAATGGCTATATATCAATTTACACCCCCACCAACTGGGCACACAGGTTCCCTTTTCTCCATATCCTTGCCAACACTTGTTATCTCTTGTCTTTTTGACAATAACCATTCTAACAGGTGTAAGGTAATATCTCATGGTGGTTTTGATTTGCACGGCCCTGATGATGAGTGATGTTAAGCACCTTCTCATACATATGTTGGTCATTTGTATGTTTTCTTTTGAGAAAAATCTGTTTAGGTTCTTTGTCTATTTTTAAATCAGGTTGTTACTTTGCTATGGAGTTGAGTTCCTTATGTATTTTAAATACTAACCTCTTATCAGATATATGGCTTGGAAATATGTTTTTCCATTCTGTAGGTTGTCTCTTTACTCTGTTGATTGCTTCCTTTGATGTTCACAGGTTTTTTTAGTCTGATACAATCTCATTTCTTTATTTTTATTTTTGCTGCTTATGCTTTTGGAGGTCATATCCAAAAAATCATTGCTCAGACTAATGTCAAGAAGCTTTTCCCCTATGTTTTCTAACAGTTGTACAGTGTCAGGTCTTACATGGAAGTCTTTAATCCATTTTGAGTTTATTTTTGTACGTAGTGTGAGATGAGCATCCAATTTCAGTCTCCTGCATGTGGATATCCAGTTTTCCCAGCACCACTTATTAAAGAGGTTGTCCTTTCCCCATTGTGTGTTCTTGACCGCTTTTTGAAGATCAACTGACCATAAATGTGTGAACTTATTTCTGGCTCCCTATTCTGTTCCATTAGTCTATATGTCTGTTTTTATGCCAGTAAGATACTGCTTTGATTACTAGAGCTTTGAGACCAGATGGTGTGAGGCCTTCAGCTATGTTTTTCTTGCTCAAGATTATTTTGGCTATTTGGAGTCTTTTGTGGTTTCATGTGAGTTTTAAGATTGTTTTTCTGTTTCTTTAAAAAATGCCATTGGAATTTTGTTAGGGATTGAATTAAATCTGTAAAATACTTTGGGTACTATGGACATTTTAACAATATTAATTCTTCCAATCTATGAACATGGAATATCTTTCCTTTTATTTGTATCTTCTTCAATTTCTTTCATCAATGTGTTATAATATTCAGTATACAGACCTGTCAGCCTTCACTAAATTTATTCCTAAATATTTTAATTTTTTGATGTTATTATAAATGGGACTGTTTTCTTTCTTTCCCAAATGACCATTGCTACTCTAAATCAATCAACCAATGAATCAAGTCCATGTCAATAACTTCCAATCTACATCCCTAGATAATGCCTCTCACCTTAGCCCTAGACCCAGATATCCTAAAACCTACCAGAAATCTTCCTAAATAATCTACAGGCACCTCCATGTTAATGTGTCCAAAACCAGGATTCATTGCCTAACCACCCTTCACTACCCCACTCACCCACCGCTGCCACCACACACACACACACACACGCTCCTCTTCCTCCTCCTGTGGTTCCTATTTTAGTGAATAGCACCTGTCTCCACACAATTTTTCAAGACCACACTGGAGACAGCATTCTTAACTGCTGCCTTCCCCCAGCTACATTCAATCACCAAGCCCATGGACTCTTCTTCCTTAATAAAGATTTTTCCTTATTTGGAGCATTGCCAGTATGTGCTTAGATAATGGAATTGCCCCTTATCTGGGCATTCTGTCTTCCCTTTCTCCTCTCTGCAATTTGCTCTCTGAATTTCAATTTCCTCTCCTCTGTTTTAAATCATTCAAATTTTTTATTTTCCTAAGAATAAATTTAAACTTCTTTGCATGGATTAGGCAGACTTCTCTTCTGGCTCACTGTTGTACATCTCTGGCTTCGTCTCTCACTTATGCTCCCTTCATACTCTATGTTCTGGCTACCTTGAGCTGGTGTGATCTCTCGTTTCAAGCCTTTTGTACAAATGGTCCCTTTTTCCCAGATACCCTTCTCACTCTCATTGCCTGGTTAATTCTTACTTATTATTGTTTATTATTCTTACATATTCTTCATTCTTCATTATTTCATTATTCAATGTAAATGTAACTTCTCCCAATAACTTACCCCTACCACTCCCCCATTTCCCCCCCAAATTTAAGCCAGATGACCCTAAAGGGTACTCTCCATAGCTTGCTGTACGCTGCCATTAAAGTACTTATCTCTGGAATATTCTTGCCTATTGATTTGTCAGTATCACTTTTAAGCTCTAATCTCTTATAGATGCTAACCTATGAAACAGGAATGATGATACCTACTTTGCATGGTGGTTATAATGATTAAATGCTTGGTGCAGAACCTGGAATGCAGCAACTAGTTAATAAATGGTAGCTATTACTACTACCATCACTGCTACTGGGATTTGCTATTCTGTTCAGGTGGATATGGAGATTGCCCTGTCCCAGGAAATAGTGCAAGAGGATTTGGAAACAGAAGGTAGAGCATGAGGAATAAAGAAATTAACTGAAATAAATGAAAGGGGTGGCTATTGCTTCTTAGACACACTTCATTACCAGTTGCTAGAATTCAGTGTAGCAAAAACCTTGTCTCCATTGGGATGGATCATTTGGAGATGATGGGCTTTCCAGCCCAGCCTGATATGGATGTCTCACTCTCGTGTTACTGTCTGTCCCCACTCTGTTTAGAAACAAATCACTTCACATTATCTGGCTTTCTAAGCTTGTCACAGGGAATGATGGATGTAAGATAGAAACAACCTACATACAATCACAAAAAGCAAGGCTGAGGATAACACTAGAGCAAGTAATTAAAAACAATACTGCTCCCTTGGAAACCATCCGTGCCTCCTGCCACTCTGGCTTCTTTATCTTGGCGCTGTCAGCTTGCTGGCTCTTCTTTCTGCCAGCTCACTTTGGCTGGCTTTGGCATACTGTGCATCTGGCAGTCTTTGTCCCCATTACTGAGCTCCTCTTCAGAGCTGCCAGGCTTTGGTCAAAGGCTGCAGGGGGCACTTTGAAGCCCTTCCAGACATTTGGGTTTTCGGTTGGGAAGTTGGCTTGTTATGATGTACACTTAATCTACTTTTTTTCCCCTGACCTGATGTATCCTAGTTAATTTTTAATTTTATTTCAGAATAGGGGTACAAACACAAACATTTTTTGACCTAAGAAGGGGTCCCAACTCTGCATTTGGTCTTATGTCACACACTGATGTATATCTCCAAAAGTAATAAGGTGGTCATACGTAAAATAGGTATGATTTTAGCTAGAGATACTTCCTGAAACATTTAGGCAGAGATGATTAAAACCAAATAGCAAAAATATCCTGTTGTACACGGAGTTTCCTATTTGCAGGCTGGTTTACCAATGTTGTTTTAATGTTGTTTTCCACAGTTGTTTGGAAAATAAGCCAGTAACTATTCTCTCTATATAACACAGTATGCCTGATTCTCCACTGCTGGCTTAGTCCCAAATATCAACCCTTTAGGACTGACAAAGGGAGAATCTGACTCAGGCAGAAAATTGAACTGGTAATCACTATAGCACACAGCTAACTCCTTCGGTTTTGTGTATTATCCCTCAAGTCTGAGAACCCAGTGCACAATGTGGTTCTCCAGAAGCAGCAGTGCTTAGAGGACAACTGGATGTCAGTGCTGCCAAGCCTTCTCCCCACCACACCCAACCAATGACACAACACTACACATCTTACACTTAGCATCCTCTTCCTCTACTCCCAAACTGAAGCCCCTTTTTTTCCCACTTGTGTGTGTCAACCTATTGGTCAATGAAATGCCTCCACTCTCCTTAGAAATGTTATCTGGTCAATTCTGAAAATACTTCAGGTGGCTTTTCTATGAGCCTGTTTTAGACAGGTTCTTCTATGAGCCCAAGCAGTTTTCAAGTACCCAACTTCCTCACGAATCACAGATCAAATCTGGGGAGAATTTCCAGTCTTATTCCTTTCATATTTACAGTAAGTTATGCCTGATTGTCAGAGCATGGGGTATGATTTGTACACAGCTGAGGCACTTTGGAAAGCTGTTATAGGTTGTTGGGTTTTTTTTAACTGTACCAATATAAAAAGACACTTTTAGCAAATGACTTTTATCAATGATATTCTCTCTGTTGCCGCAGTACCCTACATACTTCTCTGTATTTCACTATTTTTTTGTGTTTTATAATTTTTTGGTGTAAATAGAATTGTAAACTCCTTGAGAATAGTGACTTTCTTTTTTCATTTTTATTTCTATAATGCCTGGCACATAGTAGGTACATAATGAATTTTTGTTAAATGAATGATAAAAACCAGAACAGCACGAAGCCCCAAATAAGACCCAAATGACATGACACTAAAAGTCCTCCCGAATCAAAACAAAATCAAGTCACCCATAGTTCTCTTATGTACTTCACTGTGCAAATGTTACTGTGTAGTCTATCTGTTTTAAGAATGACTATAATACCATTTCCAGTTTTTCAAAATATTTTCTCATTATTTACAAGATGCAGCCCTAAGCTTCTCAGCACACTGTGAGTTATCTTTGCTTAATCTTCTGGCAACTTCTTTCTGATTCCTCTTTTGAGGAACAATTGCTATTAGTTTTAAACTGGAGAGAAGATGAAAAAACTGAAGTATAAAATTATTGATAGATGACTACCTCTAAGATTGACTGTGGTGGGGGAAAAAAAGCTTAAATTTATAGGAAACTGACTTAATCGTACTCTTTTACACAGTTTGGCAGTCTGACAAATGGCATCATTTCAGCACAGTGTTTCATTAAGCTCCATTCACCCATCAGAGGTGGCTGAAAGCCAGCTCCATGAAGATGGAGCTCCAGAAAATGGGCTCCATGCAAGAAATGCACAGATGAGTTTAATCGTAAGAACTGCATCTGACCCAGGCAGAAATCTCTTTAACAGTAATTGGCATAGTTGGGGCTGGAGTAGCAGATGTTGCTTTGCAGTTTGAGGAATCAGCTCTAAAATTTGCTGAAAACATGAACCTTATTGCAATGGTTGGACTTTCAGTACCTGGCCAATTCAAATAGTATCTGAAAGCTCTGGTCCTCTTTTACGTCAGCCCATATATCTCTAACAAGACAGGATTCTGTGGGAATGTGTTGCTCTTGGCCTTCAGGGCTCTCAAACAAAATGAAATTGACAAAGCTTATTTCTATTTAAATGTGGGTAGGGCATGAAAATGTAGCTGGATTCTCTCACCATCATCTATAAATGAATAAAAACTGAGTTCAACATGGTGCAATATAGAGATAACCCTAAAGACTCTGTCAAAAAACTGTTAGAATAAGTGAATTCAGTAAAGTTGCAGGATACAGAATCAATATACGGAAATCTGTGACATTTCTATGCACTAAGAACAAACTATCTTAAAGGGAAATTAGGAAAACAATGCCACTTACAAGTGCAACAAAAAGAATAAAATACCTAGGAATAAATTTAACCGAGGTGAAAGACCCTGAAAATTATAAGACACTGATGAAGAAATAGAAGAAGACAAATAGAAAGATACCATATTCATAGATTGGAAGAATCAGTATTGTTAGAATGTACTAACCAGGGCTTCCCTGGTGGTGCAGTGGTTGAGAGTCCGCCTGCCGATGCAGGGAACACAGGTTCATGCCCCAGTCCGAGAGGATCCCACATGCCGCGGAGCGGCTGGGCCCGTGAGCCATGGCCGCTGAGCCTGTGTGTCTAGAGCCTGTGCTCCGCAACAGGAGAGGCCACAACAGTGAGAGGCCCGCGTACCGTAAAAAAAAAAAAAAAAAAAAAAAAGTACTAACCAAAGCAATCTACACATTCAGTGAAAACCCTATCAAAATACCAATGGCATATTTCACAGAACTAAAACAAATAATTCTAAAATTTGTATGGAACCACGAAATATCCTGAATAGCTGAGGCAAACTTGAGAAAGAAGAGCAAGGCTGGAGGTATCATGTACTGGCACAAAAAAAGATATGCAGATCAATGGAACATAATTGAAAGCCCAGAAATTAACACACACTTATACGGACAATTAATTTACAATAAAGGAGCAAAGAACACACAGTAGAGAAAAGAATCTCTTCAATAAATGATGTTTGGAGAACTGAACAGTCGCATGCAAAAGAATGAAACTAGACCACTATCTTACACAATCCCCAAAAATTAACTCAAAATTGATTTAATACTTGATTGTAGGACCTGAGACCATAAAATTCCTAGAAGAAAACATAGGTACTAACCACACTGATACTGGTTTTAGCAAAGTTTTTGTGGATCTGACTCCAAAGGTAAGGGAACCAAAAACAAAAGTAAACATAGGATCGCATCAAATGGAAAAGCTGCTGCACAGCAAAGGAAACCATGATCGAAATGAAAAGGCAGGGGAGGAGCTTCAAGATGGTGGAAGAGTGAGATGTGGAGATCACCTTCCTCCCCACAAATACATCAGAAATACGTCTACATGTGGAACAGCTCCTACAGAACACCTACTGAACACTGGCAGAAGACATCAGACCTCCCAAAAAGCAAGAAACTCCCCACGTACCTGGGTAGGGCAAAAGAAAAAAGAAAAAACACAAACAAAGAATAGGGACGGGACCTGCACCAGTGGGAGGGAGCTGAGAAGGCGGAAAGGTTTCCACACACTAGGAAGCCCCTTCATGGGCGGAGACTGTGGGTGGCGGAGGGGGAAAGCTTTGGAGCCACAGAAGAGCGGGCAGCCACTGGGGTGTGGAGGGCAAAGCGGAGGGATTCCCACACAGAGGATCGGTGCCAACCAGCACTCACCAGCCTGAGAGGCTTGTCTGCTCACCCGCCGGGGCGGGCGGGGGGTGCAAGCTGAGGCTCGGGCTTCGGAGGTCAGACCCCAGGGAGAGGACTGGGTTTGGTGGCGTGAACACGGCCTGAAGGAAGCTAGTGCGCCACAGCTAGCCGGGAGGGAGTCCAGGAAAAGGTCTGGAACTACTGAAGAGGCAAGAGACTTTTTCCTGCCTCTTTGTTTCCTGGTGCGCGAGGAGAGGGGATTAAGAGCGCTGCTTAAAGGAGCTCCAGAGACGGGCGTGAGCTGCGGCTGAAAGCGCAGACCCCAGAGACGGGCATGAGACGCTAAGGCTGCTGCTGCAGCCACCAAGAAGCCTGAGTGCAAGCACAGGTCACTATCCACATCTCCCCTCCCGGAAGCCTGTGCAGCCCGCCACTGCCAGGGTCCTGTGATCCAGGGACAACTTCCCCGGGAGAACACATGGCATGCCTCAGGCTGGTGCAATGTCACACTGGCCTCTGCCATCGCAGGCTCGCCCTGCATCTGTACCCCTCCCTCCCCCTGGCCTGAGTGAGCCAGAGCCCCTGAATCAGCTGCTCCTTTAACCCCATCCTGTCTGAGAGAAGAATAGATGCCCTCAGGCGACCTAAGTGCAGAGGCAGGGCCAAATCCAAAGCCGAACCCCGGGAGCTGTGCGAACAAAGAAGAGAAAGGGAAATCTCTCCCAGCAGTCTCAGGAGCAGCAGATTAAATCTCCACAATAACTTGATGTACCCTGCATCTGTGGAATACCTGAATAGACAACAAATCATCCCACATTGAGCAGGTGGACTTTGGGAGCAATGATATATATATATATTTTCCCTTTTTCTCTTTTTGTGAGTGTGTATGCATATGTTTCTGTGTGTGATTTTGTCTGTATAGCTTTCCTTTTACTATTTGTCCTAGGGCTCTGTCTGTCCATTTTTTTTTTGTTTTTTGTTTTTTGGTTTTTTAGTATAGTTTCAGTGCTTCTTATGACTAGTGGATTTGTTTTTTTGGTTTGGTTTTTCTCTTCTTTCTTTTTTTTTAATTGCCTAAATTTTTTTATAATTACTTTATGTTTTTTATTTTAATAAATTTTAATTTAGTTTTATTTTATCTTTTTCTTTCTTTCTTTTTTTCTCCCTTTTATTCTGAGCCATGTGATGACAGGCTCTTGGTGCTCCAGCCAGGCATCAGGTGGGAGAGTGTAGTTCAGGACACTGGTCCACCAGAGACTTCCTGGCTCCATGTAATAGCAAATGGCAAAAATAAGCCAGAGATCTCCATCTCAATGCTAACACCCAGCTCCACTCAATGATCAGCAACCTACACTGCTGGACACCCTAAGCCAAACAACTAGCAGGACAGGAACACAACCCCACCCATTAGCAGAGAGGCTGCCTAAAATCATAAAAAGTCACAGACACCCCAAAACACACTACTAGATGTGGAACTGCCTACCAGAAAGACAAGTTCCAGCCTCATCCACCAGAACACAGGCACCAGTCCTCTCCACCAGGAAGCCTGCACAGCCAACTGAACCAACCATAGCCACTGGGGGCAGACACCAAAAACGACAGGAACTATGAACCTGCAGCCTGCAAAAAGGAGAGCCCAAACACAGTAAGTTAAGCAAAATGAGAAGAAAAGAAACACACAGCAGATGAAAGAGCAAGGTGAAAACCCACGAGACCTAACAAATGAAGAGGAAATAGGCAGTCTATCTAAAAAAGAATTCAGGACGCTCAAGTGCTGCTGGATCTGTGGGCGGAGGTTCGTGGCGTTGGCTCTTGGCGCAGGAGGGGAGAGTGGAGTGCCTGGAAGGTCGAGGGGTCTCAAAGAAAAAGAGGAGGAGGGGGAAAGTCTCAGAAGCCTGTCTTTCAGCATTTTTAAGGTCACCTGCACCTTCTGACTGGGAAAAGATGGTCAACGTCTTGAAAGGAGTGCTTATAGAATGTGACCCTGCCATGAAGCAATTTCTGCTGTACTTGGATGAGTCAAATGCCCTAGGGAAGAAGTTCATCATTCAAGACATTGATGACACTCACATCTTCGTAATAGCAGAGTTGGTTAATGTCCTCCAGGAGCGAGTAGGTGAATTAATGGACCAAAATGCCTTTTCTCTTACCCAGAAGTGAAAATATTAGATAATAACCACTTAGGAATTAAAAGTAACAAATGTGAGAGACTCACCATTTGATGTCTTGTGTGACTGATTAGATTTACAGAATTGCTCGGAAGCATGTGACAGGGAAGACTGTGATATCATTTGTTCATAAGAAAGCCCCTGAACTGACTTTCTTGTTCTGTTTTTTTCAGTGTGTGTACCCTAGAATTAAAAAAAAAAAAGGCTTTAACAGTTGGCTGTAATTTGGCTTTTATTAACCTTTATTAAAATATAAATGTAATTGGTTTTCCTACCTCTTAATGCCAATTTAATACATTAAGAATATAATGGAATATGCTTTTAAATCATCAGTCTAACCTACATACCACCTAGATATTTATCTTTGCTTATTCGTATTAGTAATTGGGGGTTTGGTAGTGTAGGTATGGTTTGTTTTGTTTCAACTAGAAACTTCACAGACGGACCGTTTAGATAAATATGCCAAGGTGCGAACTTTACTAATATTTATACCTTACAAATAGTATCTGCATGCCAGCCAGCTCTGTTGGTGAAGAAGGTGTGGAAGAGAACCCTGTAACATTAACGTAAACTGCAGTTTACGTTTCCCTAAAAATACAGTTTTTTAAAAGCACAGAGGGTTAGAAACAACCAAATGGGAAAGGTACATGCTGCTTTGCAGCTTTCATCTTTCCTTGTTCAGACTTTGTTGCTCACATTTTCCCATCAAGGCAAGTGCTCTTTTATTAAGAAGTCAGTTTTCCTTGGGCCTTATTCCCTATGAGAATCCCTGTTTAAATTTGTCTAAAAAAGAAAGGTAGGAACAGATAGAAGCAAAGTCAATCGTGGGGGAGGTTAAGATGTGTTGCATCTAGTTCTATGGGTGATCGAGGCAGAAACAGTAACAATGATGAGGGCTTTGCTTCTCTTCCTGAAGATAGTGATACAGGATGGGTTCTTATGGTGGGAATTTTCCAAGAGAAAAGATAACTTTCATGATGTTAGGTGGAAGTGTATCAAACCCACTTTACCTGCCTCCTTATGGTGTGTTTATTCAGAGCATCTGTGTACCATAGTCACTTACTTACACATGCGTTCCCTAAAGCTGGAAATGTCCATATGTATATTTATCATGGTTCCCACCCATGTAACTCAAACCACCCAACTTTGATTTTCACATAACAATGCAAACAATTTTGATGAGTTATTGGTACATCTGGTACTAAAACTTGCTGAATACAGTACACTTCTTTAGGATTTCCAGCTGTACTGAAATGTTACTGACTCTTGTATTTCAGGTATGTCTAAATCAATTTCTAACATGCCTTAAGCATTTGTCACCTAATACCTTTTAACATTAAACTTAGAGAAAATTTTTCTTACAATCTCAGAGTTTAAAAGGTACTGGAAAGACCACTGGACAGTGAGTACAAAGAGTGTTAAGTGAAGGAAAATCTTTATTTCATTAGCCCTTATTGTTTAAAAGTTGAGTTAGGGCAAATGTTCGATATCTTTCTCTGGAAGTACATTAGAAAGATGGGACAGTGTGGTGCTGGGAGCCGCACTTGGAGCCACTGAGTTGGCTCATCCAACTATGAGAGAAGCTAGGAGAGAACAGGAAATATCCAAGTGACATTTTCTCCAGGCTCTGCTGCTTGGAATCTGCTTGACATTATTCGATTTAGCACACTTCAGATGTCTAGAACAAGATATGTTGGCTGCTGGGTACTGGAGAAAGTTACTACTGTCTTTTTATTTTTAACAAAGTCCTTAATACTATGAAAAGGTAGTATTAACTTAAATTTTCCTAATTGCATAAAAGAGTCATATTTTAATTTACGAGAGATAGTTGACCAGTCACAAATATCCATGTACTAAAATTGTGATATTTAGAATTATACTAACTTCTTGAGAAAGGTTTTTTTTTTATACCATATAAGGTCAAAACTTCTGTATTCTTTGAACCCCAATTTCCTTGTGAAATTTAATGTGATAATTTAAAAATTCCTGGCATCCTAAGTATGAATAAGAGTTAATGTAAAAATGTTTATTGAGACATCAGTTTTGATGAACACTAACTAAACATTACTGATAATAAGCAACAAAGGCTACTCGCTTTTATTTCTGATAAACACTATAGGTGGCAGTCAAAATTATTAACGATTATATTGCTCTTAACATTATGTATAATAGAGGTGATTTGACATAATTGTACTTCTTTGCTGGAAAGATGGTAAATAATGTGCTTACTCTATTTTGTAGTTACACATTAAACCTCACTTAGCTTTAAAGAAACTAAATAAAACCTTTGATATAATGCCTTCTGAAAAAAAAAAAAGAATTCAGAATAATGATAGCAAAGATGATCCAAAATCTTGGAAATAGAATGGAGAAAATACAAGAAACGTTTAAAAGGACCTAGAAGAACTAAAGAGCAAACAAACAATCATGAACAGCACAATAAATGAAATTAAAAATTCTCTAGAAGGGATCAATAGCAGAATTACTGAGGCAGAAGAACGGATAAGTGACCTGGAAGATAAAATAGCAGAAATAACTACAGCAGAGCAGAAGAAAGAAAAAAAAGAAAGAAAAGAGTTCAGGACAGTCTCAGAGAACTCTGGAACAATATTAAATGCACCAACATTTGAATTATATGGGTCCCAGAAGAAGAAGAGAAAAAGAAAGGGACTGAGAAAATACTTGAAGAGATTATAGTTGAAAACTTGCCTGATATGGGAAAGGAAATAGTTAATCAAATCCAGGAAGCAGACAGAGTCCCATATAGGATAAATCTAAGGATAAACACACAAAGACACATATTAATCAAACTATCAAAAATTAAATACAGGGCTTCCTTGGTGGCATAGTGGTTGAGTCTGCCTGCTGATACAGGGGACAAGGGTTCATGCCCTGGTCCGGGAAGATCCCACATGCTGCAGAGTGGCTAGGCCTGTGAGGCACAGCCACTGAACCTGTGCGTCTGGAGCCTGTGCTCCACAATGGGAGAGGCCAAAACAGTGAGAGGCCCGTGTACTGCAAAAAACAAAAAAACAGAACAACAACAAAATATTAAATACAAAGAACAAATATTAAAAGCAGAAAGGGAAAAACAACAAATAACATACAAGGGAATCCCCATAAGGTTAACAGCTGATCTTTCAGCAGAAACTCTGCAAGCCAGAAGGGACTGGCAGGACATATTTACAGTAATGAAAGGGAAAAACCTAGAACCAAGATTACTCTACCCAGCAAGGATATCATTCAGATTTGATGGAGAAATTAAAACCTTTACAGACAAGCAAAAGCTAAGAGAATTCAGCACAAACAAACCAGTTTACAACAAATGCTAAAGGAACTTCTCTAGGCAGGAAACACAACAGAAGGAAAAGACCAAGAATAACAAACCCAAAACAATTAAGAAAATGGTAATAGGAGAATATATATCAATAATTACCTTAAATGTAAATGGATTAAATGCTCCAACCAAAAAACATAGACTGGATGAATCTATACAAAAATAAGACCCGTATATATGCTGTCTACAAGAGACCCACTTCAGACCTAGGGACACATACAGACTGAAAGTGAGGGAATGGAAAATGATATTCTATGCAAAGGGAAATCAAAAGAAACCTGGAGTAGCAATTCTCATATCAGACAAAATAGACTTTAAAACAAAGACTATCACAAGAGACAAAGAAAGACACAACATAATGATCAAGGGATCAATTCAAGAAGAAGATGTAACAACTGTAAATATTTATGCACCCAACATAGGACCACCTTAACATAAGGCAAATACTGACAGACATAAAAGAAGAAATTGACAGCAACACAATCATAGGAGGGGACTTTAACACCCCACTTTCACCAATGGACAGACTATAAAAAATGAAAATAAATAAGGAAACACAAGCTTTAAATGACACATTAAACAAGATGGACTTAATTGATACTTATAGGACATTCCATCCAAAAACAACAGAATACACATTTTTCTCAAGTGCTTATGGAACATTCTCCAGGATAGATCATATCTTGGGTCACAAATCAAGCCTTGGTAAATTTAAGAGAATTGAAATTGTATCAAGTATCTTTTCTGACCACAACACTATGAGACTAGACGTTAATTACAGGAAAAAAAATCTGTACAAAATACAAAGACATGGAGGCTAAACAATGCACTACTTAATAACCAAGAGATCACTGAAGAAATCAAAGAGGAAATAAAAAAAATACCTAGAAACAAATGACAATGAAAACACGATGTTCCAAAACCTATGGGATGCAGCAAAAGCAGTTCTAAGAATGACGTTTATAGCAATACTATCCTACCTTAAGAAACAAGAAACATCTCAAATAAACAACCTAACCTTACACCTAAAGCAAGTAGAGAAAGAAGAACAAAAACCCCCCAATGTTAGCAGAAGGAAAGAAATCCTAAAGATCCGATCAGAAATAAATGAAAAAGAAATGAAGGAAACGATAACAAAGATCAATAAAACTAAAAGCTGGTTCTTTGAGAAGATAAACAAAATGGATAAACCATTAGACAGACTCATCAAGAAAAAAAGGGAGAAGACTCAAATCAATAGAATTAGAAATGAAAAAGGAGAAGTAACAACTGACACGGCAGAAATACAAAGGATCATGAGAGATTATTACAAGCAACTGTATGCCAATAAAAGGGATAACCTGGAAGTAATGGGCAAATTCTTAGAAATGCAAACCTTCTTAGACTGAACCAGGAAGAAATAGAAAATATGAACAGACCAATCACAAGTAATGAAATTGAAACTGTGATTAAAAATCTTCCAACAAACTAAAGCCCAGGACCCGATGGCTTCACAGGCGAATTCTATCAAAAATTTAGAGAAGACCTAACACCTATCCTTCTCAAACTCTTCCAAAATATAGCAGAGGGAGGAACACTCCCAAACTCATTGTATGAGGCCACCATCACCCGGATACCAAAACCAGACAAAGATGTCACAAAGAAAGAAAACTACAGACCAATATCACTGATGAACACAGATGTAAAATCCTCAACAAAATACTAGCAAACAGAATCCAACAGCACATTAAAAGGATCATACACCATGATCAAGTGGGGTTTATCCCAGGAATGCAAGGATTCTTCAATATATGCAAATCAATCAATGTAATATACCATATTAACAAATTGAAAGAGAAAAACCATATGATCATCTCAATGGATGCAGAGAAAGCTTGTGACAAAATTTAACATCCATTTATAACAAAAACCCTGCAGAAAGTAGGCATAGAGAGAACTTATCTCAACATAATAAAGGCCATATATGACAAACCCACAGCCAACATCGTCCTCAATTTTGAAAAACTGAAACCATTTCCACTAAGATCAGGAATAAGTCAAGGTTGCCCACTCTCACCACTATTATTCAACACAGTTTTGGAAGTTTTAGCCACAGCAATCAGAGAAGAAAAAGAAATAAAAGGAATCCAAATCGGAAAAGAAGAAGTAAAGCTGTCACTGTTTGCACATGACATGATACTATACACAGAGAATCCTAAAGATGCTACCAGAAAACTACTAGAGCTAATCAATGAATTTGGTAAAGTAGCAGGATACAAAATTAATGCACAGAAATCTCTTGCATTCCTATACACTAATGATGAAAAATCTGAAAGTGAAATTAAGAAAACACTCCTATTTACCACTGCAATAAAAAGAATAAAATACCTAGGAATAAACCTACCTTATTAGACAAAAGACCTGTATACAGAAAATTATAAGACACTGATGAAAGAAATTAAAGATGATACAAATAGATGGAGAGATATACTATGTTCTTTGCTTGGAAGAATCAACATTGTGAAAATGACTATACTACCCAAAGCAATCTACAGATTTAATGCAATCCCTATCAAATTACCGCTGGATTTTTTCACAGAACTAGAACAAAAAATTTCACAATTTGTATGGAAACACAAAAGACCCAGAATAGCCAAAGCAGTCTTGAGAAAGAAAAATGGAGTTGGAAGAACCAGGTTCCTGGACTTCAGACTATACTACAAAGCTACAGTAATCAAGACAGTAAGGTACTTGCAAAAAAACAGAAATATAGATCAATGGAACAGGATAGAAAGCCCAGAGATAATCCACAGACATAGTGTCACCTTTTCTTCGATAAAGGAGGGAAGAATATACAATGGAGAAAAGACAGCCTCTTCAATAAGTGGTGCTGGGAAAACTGGACAGCTAATGTAAAAGAATGAAATTAGAACACTCCCTAACACCATACACAAAACTAAACTCAAAATAGATTAAAGACCTAAATGTAAGGCCAGACACTATAAAACTCTTAGAGCAAAACATAGGCAGAACACTCTATGACATAAATCACAGCAAGATCCAATTTGACCCAGGTCCTAGAGAAATGGAAATAAAAACAAAAATAAACAAATGGGACCTAATTACACTTACAAGCTTTTGGACAGCAAAGGAAACCATAAACAAGACAGAAAGACAATCCTCAGAATGGGAGAAAATATTTGCAAATGAAGAAACTGACAAAGGATTAATTTCCAAAATTTACAAATAGCTCATGCAGGTCAATATCAAAAAAACAAACAACCCAATCCAAAAATGGGCAGAAGACCTAAACAGACATTTGTCCAAAGAAGATATACAGATTGCTAACAAACACATGAAAGAATGCTCAACATCATTAATCACTAGATAAATGCAAATCAAAACTACAATGAGCTATCATCTCACACCAGTCAGAATGGCCATCATCAAAAAATCTACAAACAATAAATGCTGGAGAGGGTCTGGAGAAAAGAGAACCCTCATATACTGTTTGTGGGAATGTAAATTGATACAGCCACTATGGAGAGCAGTATGGAGGTTGCTTAAAAATGTAAAAATAGAACTACCATATGACCCAGCAATCCCACCACTTGGCACATACCCTGAGAAAAACATAATTCAAAAAGAGTCATGTACCACAATATTCATTGCTGCTCCATTTACAATAGCCAGGACATGGAAGCAACCCAAGTATCTATCGACAGATGAATGGATAAAGAAGATGTGGCACATATATACAATGGAATATTACTCAGCCATAAAAAGAAATGAAATTGAGTTATTTGTAGTGAGGTGGATGGATCTAGAGTCTGTCATACAGAGTGAAGTAAATCAGAAAGACAAAAACAAATACCGTATGCTAACACATATATATGGAATCTAAAAAAAAAAATGGTCATGAAGAATCTAGGAGCAAGATGGGAATAAAGATGCAGACCTACTAGAGAATGGACTTGAGGACACGGGGAGGGGGAACAGTAAGATGGGACAAAGTAAGAGAGTGGTAGTTTATATATGGACATATATACATTACCAACTGTCAAATTGATAGCTAGTGAGAAGCAGTCACATAGCACAGGGAGATCAGCTCAGTGCTTTGTGACCAGCTAGAAGGGTGGGCTAGGGAGTGTGGGAGGGAGGGAGATGCAAGAGGGAAGAGATATGGGGATATATATATATATATATATATGTATAACTGATTCACTTTGTTATACAACAGAAACTAACACACCATTGTAAAGCAATTATACTCCAGTAAAAATTGTAAAAAAACTAAAAAGCGAAAAGGCAGCTTACTGAATGGGAGAAGATATTTGCAAATCACATATCCTATAAAGGGTTAATATCCAAAAAATATAAAGAACCCATACAAGTTAAAAAAAACAACAAAAACAAACTGATTTAAAAAATGAACAGAGGCTCTGAATAGACATTTTCCCCAAAGATGACATACATATCCTAATTGACACATGGAAAAATGTTCAACATCACTTTGTATTAGGGAAATGCATATCAAAACCACAATGAGATATCACTTCACACCTGTTAGAATGGTTATTATTGAAAAGACAACAAATAACAAATGTTAGTGAGGATGTGGAGAAAAGGGAACACTGTTGGTGGGTATTGATGAAGCCTCTATGGAAAGCAGTATGAAGGTTCTTCAAAAAAATAAGAATAGAACCACTGTATGACCCAGCTATGCTACTTCTGTTATTTATCCAAAGAACATGAAAACACTAATTTGAAAAGATATATGCACCCCATGCAATCATACATTCCAGCATGATTTATAATAGCCAATATATGGAAACAACCTAAGTGCCCATCGATGGATAAAAAAGATGTAGTATATATACACAACAGAATATTAGTCAGCCATAAAAATAATGAAATCCTGCCAATTTTGACAACATGGATGGACCTTGAAGGTATTATGCTAAGTGAGAAATGTGAGATGAACAAAGACAAATATCATATGATTTCACTCCCCTGGACACTAAAAAAACAAAACAAATGAGAATATAAAATAAAAACAAACTCATAGATACAGAGATCAGATTAGTAGTTACCAGAGGGAAAGGTGGTTGGGCAAAATGGGTGAGAGGGGTCAATTGTATGGTGATGGATGTTAACTAGAATTGTGGTGGAGATCACTTTGTGTTGTATACAAATGAACTATAACACTGTACGACAGAACGACAAAAATGAGTTCATTTCCTGAACTACTTTGGTTTTCTTCCCTCATTCAGGAATAAACTTCTTAAAATATTTTAAAGTGGCATCTTATTCCCCAGAAAGTTTTCCTTTGCTTGTAGAGCAGCACGTAGGGCTCCAAAACCTCAGTGTGGGAGAGCTGTGGGATCACCGTTAAGGGAAAGAATCACAGGACGTTTTCACAGGGCCCTGCCTGATAATGTGACTGGCAAACATTCACTTTCCAACACCTATGGGAGCTAGAGATGGTGTGTCCAAAGGACTGGTTCCAGGCTGTAAAATATCTCCACCCCCATCCCTAAAGTGATACGGCCAGGATTCTCACCTCTAATTCATTATAATTTATTTTGGCAAAAAAGACTAAACTACCTGAAAAATGGGTAAATTTTGAATAACAAACATAGTAATCACATCAAATTCTCTTATCCAACTCTTCAATATACTCCTTTTTACTTAAGTCCTCCTAATTTTTATCACATTTTTGTGAAGTATTTTCACATGTATTATTATTTTCCCAGTAGTCCCCAGAATTGTTATTACTCTCATTTTATAAATGACATCATTATAGACCAAAGATGTTAACTGATTATCTCAAGACCACACAGAAAAGTAAGAGAATCAGAATAACTATAGACCTCCAATAATGTGTTTTTATACCTTCTTCCTCATTTTCCTCACCCAAAGTAAGCAACTTTCTTATACTATATAAAATATTATAGATATTGCATGATTTATTATATCATTGTAAAGGTGTCTAACTTTCTGAGAGATGACAGATTTGAATTTGGCAAAAAACAACTTGAAAATTTCTAGGATCTATGTTACCTAAGTTCCCTGTTTCACCCCATTTCTTGTTCTCCTGCCCTCATTCCCACCCCCAAATATCTACTCTTTGCCTGTAAACTATTATGCATTGGTCAGATCTTCTGATCAAGTGACAATATCTTTTTGCTGTTACAGAAAGATAAGACAGGAGTTTTTACAATAAACGCAGAGGATGAATTACAGGAGGAGCACAAAGATACAATTAAACTCAAGAGATTCCTTCTTTGTTTTAGAGATGACAATCTCCAGTGTAGAATAAAATAAGACAGATGGGAGGAACACAGGAGAAATAATAATTGATAAATGGTAACAATGTCTTGTATTGTGACACTCTGATTCCCAGAAGGACAAATTGGCAGAAGTTAAAGTAGAATAAGAAAGCAGAGGAGAGCATTCCTGGGATGGGGATGGGGATGGGGATAAGAAGGTGCCCAGGAGTAGTTTAGGGACCAGGGCTACAGAAAGAATACCAGTCACTATCCAATTCTTACTCAGATAGGTATGTTAACTGTATTCACTTTTAGTGATGATAAAGGGACAATCCGACCACCTTTTGTGTCTCTTCATAACTTTTTTCATGCTTCTATACCGGCACTGGACCATTTTCCTGGGAATGATTAGGTCATCTTTTTTGTTCCTAATCACAAGGCTGAATCTTCTTGATGCTTTTTTCTACTAATCAACTCTTCTACCATAGGAATGCAAAGATAGAAGTTGCCCTCTGATCACCTGGAAATATCATATTGTCTTCCATTTTGTTCTAGTTCTAAACGGAGCCCAGTGGGTAAATAAATTGGAGGACAGTGAAGTCTGACAGTGAACTATAGCTCTCTGTATCTTTCTTTTACTTGACGCCTCATTACTTGTCATAATCCACCACCATAATGCAAATTCTTCATAGGCAGAGGCAGTATCTCTCTTGCTTTCTGTTTTATTCCCAGTATATAGCTCAAAGCCCAACAGAGAATGAGAGAGTAAATGAGTGAATGAGTGACCAAGGAAAATAACAAACAGAATATTCTATGGGAAAATCTGTAAGGATCTGGGTCATTCATTCATTCATTCATTCATAATTATATGCTTTTCTACTTGGAGAAACATTTTTCCTTTCTATTCAGGATCACAGTTTTGTGACTAAGCATTGGCTTTCCTAATGTGTATGTGGAGTTTTCTTCCTCAAAAAGATCCAAAGTCCAATCTTGCATAAAAAGCAATCTGTCAGCTTGCTGATGGCTTTTGATCAGTTCCAGGTACACCACTGGGCTACTTATTTTGGTAAAATATGCCTTTCCTAAATCATTGTGACAAGCCTGCAGTGAGAGTGTTTGCTGCTAACAAAAGAACAGTCTCTAAGACAGAGAGGGACTGTGCAAAGCAGAGGAGAATATTTGCATCCCAGGATCAAAGCCAATGGGCTCTAACCATACAATCATCTAATCCACTGAGCAGGACAGAGGTCATCTCCAGAGAGGAAAATTTCCTTCCCTGATATCTACAGGAAGAGGAGTTGCTAAAGTCTATAGGAACATGACCATGGGAGAAAAATCATGCTGGAAATTGGACAATGGTTCTAGAATACTTGATCATGACATATCAAATTTAGCTAGTCAGAATATTCATTTTATTATTTATTTGTACACTTTATCTTGCTTTAACAGAAAAGATTTGCCAGAAAATATTCATATCATGAGTTGAAAATTATACTTGTTAGTACAGGAAGACAAAGGCAAGTGTCAGTTGAAATATCACATTTGATTTTTGAAATGTTTTGCATTTATGTCTCATTTGTACATATTTCATGTTTTAGGAATTCACAACATTTCAGAGTGAAACCACACTGTGAAGGCCTACACCTATCTTCTGATTAGAACTCTTCCTGATTCCCATATATTTCATGAACTTTCATACTTATGCAAAATATTAGCCCAAGATTAGTTAGAAGTTTTAATATCTCAGTCAGTTAGAAAGTAATTGAGTTGTGAAAAAGAATTATGTTATAAAAAAATGAGAAAGAAAAAAGATGATAAATTATGCATATTTATTAAGCTAATATTGGAAAATATTTTAAAACAATAGTTGAATTTACTGAACAAGTATTGCAAAATGTTTACTGTAATTTGAATCAATTACTTTTCATTCGTTTATTCAGTCTATACACATAGATGAAACATCTTTGTGTCACATACCAGACTTTGTGTGAACCATTATATTTTTATGGGTGACATATGACTTTCATTTCCTAAGTAAAAAAAAAGATTATTAAAAAATATTAAATATACAAATGTAGAGAGAAAAATAAACTAAATTCTCATAAAACGATCAAACAGATTCAATGGTTTTTATGATTTTCCCTCACTTGCTTTATCTAGTCTCCCTCCAATTTTTTCCGAAGTTTTTAAAAATAAATCTCTACATCATGTCATTTTATCACTACATACCTTAATATACATGTATTAAAAAATACAGAACATTTCTTATATAACTGAAATTCTATTATAATACCTAATAAAATTAAAAATAAACTATTGATATCACCTAAGAGTCTATATTAAAATTTGTCTATGTAATTATTCTTCAATATTATTTGAATTTAAAACTTTTGGGAAAAAGTAATTTAAGTTAAAAGGAACGATGCCTTTTACCAACGCAAAAATTACTAAACTTCCTTTTTAAAAAATTCCTATCTATTTGAAAACATGGTGAAATTTGTTCTCTAAGTACTATTTAATATGTATTTGGATCAGTATTTAAACCAGGTATCTTTTTTAATAGTGTAAATATTTGACTCATTAAATGCCAATTATATCAGTATCCAGATTAAGTTCCCCTTTATTCTCATCTTTGCCTCAAATAAAGTCATGTTTGTTTTCATAAACACTTGAAAACAATCCACTGACATCACTTTGGTATTTTAACTTGAGGGCGAAGGAACATGAAACCCTTCCTTTCAGCCCTATCTTCCGGCTTGTCCCAGGTTTGGATCTATGCTACTGTGAGAATAACAAAGCAATTCAGTAAAACACGGTTTTATAACTATAACAAATGCTAAGGCTAAGACAGGAAACACTGAAACAATTTTCCTGGATATTTCTGGTGTCCTTTCCAGGAGCCCCAAGCTTAAAAGTAGGCTTTAGCCACACCTCCTAGTGAAGAAATTCTGCAAAGATTAGCAGCTTTTCTTCAAATAAATCAGAAAGTTTTTGAAGACTCATCAGTAGCAGCGTCAACAATTGTTTACTGTGCAAAGTTTATTATAAAATACAGTTCTTGCTTTCAAGAAGCTTAGAATTCTATGGAAGTTTTCATGACTACTTCATTGTGATTCATGTAGCTATGAAGAATCCACCTTATTCCACCATGGATGAAAACCATTGGGAAAAGGTAATCTCCATTTTCATTGTGGCATTTCTGAACCATTGTGGCATTTCTGGCTGTGAAGTGAAAGAAGTAGAAACTCCTCATTGTTAAGATTTAGACATTGTGGAATCTACCATTTAGAACACCTTTTATAATAAATAGAATGTGTACTTGTTTAGTATATTGGCTTAGCTTTATAGTTTGACAGGCCATACCTGCACTTGGCATCTACAACATTTAATCATTCATTCACTCAATATTACAGAGTTCCTATTTTGTCCAGCAACATAAAGCATATCCTAGGAGTACAAATTTAAGTAGCTAAAGTCCCTGATCTCAAGTGGCATACAGTCACTTATGGGAGACACCTGAATTCAGCAATGGTCATAGAATAATAGAAGCAGGAAAACCCTGACTGATGGTCTAGTTTCTCACTGAGTGTCTTGCTTCATCTTTGATGTTATCCTGATTCCACACCTGCCTGTAAAACTCTGTCCTTCCATACATGCTCCTTACATGGTGTCTGATATTTATTTTTAGTCTTACCCTTCCTGGTTCTTGCTTCCTGTTCTATCTCAGCAAGCCACTTCCACCTACAGTCTAGACATGAACCACTTGAAGTTACTTCTAATTCTATGATTTACACATTTGGAAAAGAAAGGAGGAGAACCAGAAGGAGAAGCATATGTCTTACATAAAGGTTAAAGTCTAGATATAGTTTTCTGCTGGAGAAGTTTTCATGGAGAAAGTTTGCAAAATTATATCCAGTAAAATGAGAAAATCTTTAAAAAGTTCTAAATAAAAATTTAGAAAATAATTAGTAATATTAAAGTCATCAATAAAACTGACTTAAAACAGATGAGAAAATTCCAGTATCAGAACAGCCTTGTCTTTCTGTCTGTATCATGGACAATCTTGGGATCAGTTGTATGCATTTTGGCTTCCGATTAGCTTTAGCCCAAGGGTTTAAAGTTTAACAGCCAATTTTCACCATCACAAATTTTTACTATTTCTGTTCATCACTTCTATGGAGTTATGACACTTTCCTGCTAAATATACTTTTTGCTTTCCTTTTACATTTCCTCTCTTGGCTTTTCTTACTATGTATGTTGAAGAGAAGAGAATAAAAATGGAGCAATGTGAAATACTATTAGTTTGCTACATGGGTAATACTTTACACTAGAGTTTAGTTGTCTAACACTAGTTTGGATTCAAAAGAGCCAAGAGATGTCCTCATCCATCCCACGTTTAAGAGTAACACTTGTAAGTTTTTAATAAAAATGCCATCCTGACTATTTTAACCTGGGCAATATGAGTATACAAAATTGTGCTTTGTTTAATTTTTACAAGAAGAGGAGAAAGAATTGGAGGAGGAAGAGAGTACAGTTGACAAAGGAATAAATAAATGCTAGTGAAAATTTGGTTCCTCTTTTTTTTTTTTTTTCACTTAAGCATAATATATTTGAAGGAAAAGCACTGGCTATAATTTCCAGTCTTCCAATCTTAGCCTCTTCTGTAGTTAACATACAAAATTTCAAAGTGGAAACTTCCAAAAGTTTGTAAAACACAATGAAGTGTATTTGTGGCCTAGAAACTAGTATGAGCCTAGCCGAGGTTTAAGAAATCATTCCTGTAATCTGGGCAGTTCTGGCTGCTCACTGCAGCATAGATGCTGTGGACTAATCCAAACAACAGTGAAAACACATTTAATCAGGGAAGAAATAATATTCTAGATTTTAAAATTAAATCATGATTTAGATGAAATTAATACACATATACAGAACATTTCATCCAAAAACAGCAGAATACACAAGTGCACAAGGAACATTCTCCAGGGTAGATCACATGCTCAGCCACAGAACAAGTCTCAACAAAGTTAAGAAGATTGAAATCATATCAAGCATATTTTCTGAATAAAACTCTATAAGACTAGAAATCAACTACAAGGAAAAAACTGCAAAACACAAAAACGTGGAGTCTAAACAACATGCTACTAAACAACCAGTGGCCACCAAAGAAACCAAAGAGGAAATCAAGAAATGCCTGAACACAAATGAAAATGGAAACACAATGATCCAAAATCTATGGGATGCAGGAAAAGCAGTTTCTAAGAGGGAAGTTTACAGTGATATAAGGCTACTTAAAAAACAAGAAAAATCTCAAATAAACAATCTAATCTTATACCTAAAGGAACTAGAAAAAGAATAAACAAAACCCGAAGTTAGTAGAAGGAAAGAAATCATAAAGATCAGAGCAGAAAATAAATGAAATACAGATTAAAAAATAGAAAATATCAATAAAATTAAGAGCTAGTTCTTTGAAAAGATAAATAAAATTGATAAACCATTAGCCAGACTCATCAAGAAAAAAGAAAGGGTCCAAATCAATAAAATCAGAAACACAAAAGAAGTTACAACCAACACCACAGGAACACAAAGGATCATAAAAGATTACTATGAAGAACTATATGCCAATAAAATGGACAACCTAGAAGAAATGGATAAATTCCTTGAAATGTACAATCTCCTAAAACTGAACCAGGAAGAAATAGAAAATATGAACAGACTAATTACCAGCAATGAAATTGAATCAGTAATAAAAAAGCTCCCAAAAAATATAAGTCCAGGACCATGCAGCTTCACAACTGAATTTTACCAAACATTTAAAGAAGAGTTAACACCTATCTTTCTCAAACTATTCCAAAAAATTGAAGAAGAAGGAAAACTTCTGAGCTCATTCTATGAGGCCAGCATCACCCTGATACTAGAATCAGACAAAGGATCACAAAAAGGAAAATTACAGGCCAATATCACTGATGAACATAGATGCAAAAATCCTCAACAGAATATAAGCAAACTGAGTTCAACAAGACATTTAAAGGATCATACACCATGACCAAGTGGGATTTATCTCAGGAACATAAGGAGGGTTTAATATCTGCAAATCAGTCAATGTGTTACACCATATAAACAAACTGAAGAATAAAAATCATATGACCAACCTCAGTAGACACAGAAAAAGCTGTTGACAAAATTCAACATCAATATATGATAAAATCTCTCAACAAAGAAGGTACAGGGGGAGCTCACTTCAATATAATAAAGGCCATATATGACAAACCCACAGCCAAGATCATACTCCATGGTAAAAAGCTGAAAGCTTTCCCTCTAAGATCAAGAACAAGTCAAGGATACCAACTCTCACCACTTTTATTCAACACAGTACTGGAAGTCCTAGGGACAGCAATCAGACAAGAAAAGGAAATAAGAGGAATCCAAATTGGAAAGGAAGAAGTAAAACTGTCACTGTTCTCAGATGACATGATACTATATATAGAAAATCCTAAAGATGCTATCAAAAAAACTATTAGAATAAATGAATTCAGTAAAGTTGCAGGATACAAAATAAACATACACAAATCTGTTGTGTTTCTACACACTTATAATGAACTATCAGAGAGAGAAATTAAGAAACAATCCCATTTAAAATTACATCAAAAGAATAAAATACCTAGGAATAAATCTAACCAAAGAGGTGAAAAACTTATACTCTGAAAACTGTGAGACAAGGATGAAAGAAATTGAAGAGTACACAAACAAACAGAAATAAAAAACATGTTCATGGATTGGAAGAATAAATATTGTTAAAATGACCATACTACCCAAGGCATTCTACAGATTCAGTACAATCCCTATCAAAATTCCAGTGGCATTTTTCACAGAACTAGAATAAATATTTCTAAAATTTGCATGGAACCACAAAAGACCCTGAATAGCCAAAACAATCTTGAGAAAGAAAAACCTGAAAGTATCACACTCCCTGATAAAAAGCTATAGTAATGAAACCAGCATGGCGCTGGCACAAAAACAGACACGTAGATCAATTGGAACAAAATAAAGGGCCCAGAAATAAACCCATGCTTACATGATCAATTAACATGACAAAGAAGGCAAGAATATACAATGGGAAATAGATAGCCTCTTCAATAAATGGTGTTGGGAAAGCTGGACAACTACATGCAAAAGAATCAAACTGGACTACTTTCTCATATCATATACAAAAATAAACTCAAAATGGATTAAAGACTTAAATGTAAGACCTGAAACCATAAAAATCCTAAAAGAAAACATAGGCAATACGCTCTTTGACATCAGTTTTAGGAATATTTTTTTGATATCTTTCTGAAACAAAAGCAATTATAAACAAATGAGACTACATTAAACTAAAGCAAAAGAAACTATCAATAAAATAAAAAGGCAGTCTACTAAATGGGAGAAGATATTTGCAAACAATGTATCTGATGAGGAGTCAATATCCAAAACATACAAAGAACTCATACAACTCAACATCAAAAAAAAAAAAAAAAAACAACCCAATTAAAAATTGGGCAGAGAGGCTGAATAGACATTTTTCCAAAGAAAACAGCTCAGATGGCCGAGTCACATGAAAACATGCTCAGAATCACTAATTATCAGCAAAATGCATATTAAAACCAAAATGAGATACCACCTCATACCTGTCAGAATGTCTATTATCAAAAAGACAACAAATAAACATTGGAGAGGATGTGAGGAAAAGGGAACCCTTGTGTACTGTTGGTGAGACTGTAAATTGGTGCAGCCACTATGGAAAAGAGTACTGGAGGTTCCTCAAAAAATTAAAAATAGAAATGCCATATAATCCAGCAATTGCACTTCTGGGTATTTACCTGAAGAAAACAAAAACACTAATTCAAAAAGATATATGCACCCCTATGTCACTGCAGCATTTTTTACAATAGGCAAGATACAAAGCAACCTAAATGCGCATCGATAGATGAATGTATAGAGATGTGATACCTATATATCTATATCTATATATATATTCTATATCTATATATCTAATCTATGTATCTATCTATATACTCACACACATATACACACAATGGAATATTACTCAGCCATAAAAAATGAAATCATGTCATTTGGGACAATATGGATGGATCTAAAGGTATTATGCTAAGTGAAGTAAGTCAGGCAGAGAAAGACAAATACTCATTGATCTCATATGTGGAATCTAAAAAACAAAACAAACACAGATTCATAGATACAGAGAAAAAATGAGTGGTTGCTAGAGGGCAGGGGTGTGGGTGTGGTGAAACAGGTGGAGGGAATTAAGAGGTACAAACATCCAGTTATAAAATAAACAAGCCACGGGGATGTAATATACAGCATAAGGAATATGGTCAGTAATATTGTAATAACTTTGTATGAAGACAGATTGTTACTAGACTTATGTTGATTATTTTGCAATGTATGCAAATGTCAAATCACTATCTAGTACACCTGAAACTAACATACTATTGTATGTCAGCTATGCTTCAGAAAAAAAAAAGGTGTACAAACAAAAGATTATAATAAAATTAAATTGTCATGATTTTTACCTTAAGAATATCACCTAACATACAGGAATTAACATTAACATCTACGTTTATCAAAATATAAGCTTGGAGGGATAATAAAAATGCCCTGACCTCAGTTTAGTGGAAGGAGGTGCTGATGTGGCATACCAGTGCTCTGCATTCATCCAAACCCTTTGCTTACCCTGAAGATAAGACTAGGACAGAAGTTCCACTGACCAGACAGAGCTCTCACTTCAAAATCTGTTAGCCATTCGTCTGAACAAATGAACTTGCTACTTATTGTCTTGGTCTATAGAAAAGATTTTCAAGAGGATTTTAAGAATTCAAAGCCATCCAAATTATTTTGGTCTGAACATGATGGCCCCTACAAAAGAGTACTTTTTGGGTGATGTCTAGCAGAGTGCCAGTATACTTAAATCTTTCATAAACTCTTTACGACAATGATAGTTATTGAAAAAAAAATTGCACTTAATCCTTAACTTTCTATCAGTTTGCTCTGTCCAGCAAGTCATAATATATCTGTGAGCTAGGCTGCTGTGAAAATAATTTACTAAAAGCACAAATATTTTGCCCAACATGCTTCCTAGGAGAAAACCAAAGGTAAGTATTTGTGAAGAGACACAGTCTGCCAATTAGAATGCTTTGTGAGGGCTTTATTAAAGATCCAGTGTTCCCATCCCCTGTTCTGTCAAAGAAAAACCGGCTGGGCTGACATTTAGCATTCCAAAAGTCTTTGGAAACTATAGGATTTATTTATTTAATGGTTAGTTAGCTCTCATTTCTTTGCTTACAGAATTGTTTACTTGGATCTTTTCGATTATGATTTGTACATGTGAATATATCAAGTTAGATAATTTTATTCCAATCAGTATTATGAATATGTGCACCAGATGCTCTAACACTTTGTTCTGGCATGTTCCGAAGTGGTGTTGTATGTAATGGCCCATCAGAGAATGAGCTTGACCAGTGGGCTAGAGCTGGGCAATACTCAATGCAGGAAGGCTGCGGAAGGATCAAAGAAGGATATACCTAAAATGTCTGTGCTGTTTCTCCTTTAAACACCTTGCCCTCCACCTCTTTTCTTCAATCACTTTCCGCTCATCACTAAGTCTAGCTGCTAGATAAGGGAATGGTTTCTTGGCAACCACCCAGTCTCCTCTATCCCACAGCCAGGATGTCCTGCATGTTCTCCCTCTATTGTAGTTCCTCTGCCCTATAGCTCACTGCCATCGCTTCCACAAGCTTTATGTACTCTGGAAAGGGAAGGGGGGTGTCTTTAAATAAATGCAACCATACGTATTTGTAATGTTGTTCAACTCTGATTTTTGTTTACTCCCATCTCCAGAAATTTTAAGCTATTTTTTACCCCAACTGTAAATTACTTTTAACATGCCACTGTAAATCTCCCACTAAATTCCATTGTTTATTTTTCTTAATTTAATCCCCTAAACCTTCTTCATTTCCCTGATCATCTCTTACTTTCTGCCTCCACTTCATGCATCATTTTTACCTCTGTATCATCTCGATGGATTTGTGGAAACAATTGAGAATATGGATGCCCAGTAACTATTGGCTCAACCTCTGTCACTGGAAAGTGATCTTGAGCAGTCACTTTACTTCTCTTTCACTCAAATTTCTCATCTGAGAAATGCATTAGGCAGGATGATCTATAAAGAAATTTTTTCTCCTAAAACTCCCATGAGTCTGTGATTGTTCTTATTCCTCTTGTTCCTCTTGAAACTCACAGTTTTTAATGTTCACTCTGTGGCAGGTCCATCTCCCTAACCTTTCCCCTGTAATACTGAATACTGTTCATCAGGCTGAAATTAATTTAATTCAGATTTATCCTCTTCAAAAGGGATTTTTGAGAGAATAGGATGTGGTCTACAAAGTGAATTATTCTCAGGTGGATTCCATAAGAGTAAGTTCTACCTCCTTTTACAGACTCCCTAAAGTTCCACTAAGTCCCTCTATTGACAGACAGACTGCTCCAAAATGTCCTTAGCATGTATCATCCAAGTTTTTATGTAATCTAAGCTTTCCACCAGAGAATTTTAAAATACCTTGATGGAGCCCTAGAAATGCAACATAGTAATGGATAGTAGTCAATGAAGTGAGCTATTCCCAGAAGGGAATTAACAACTTTTGCAAGCAAAGTGACTACATGAAGAAACACAGGTTACAAATGCCTTTGTCAACCTAATCAAAGAAAACCATGACATTTGTCTTTATAAATACGAAGAAACTCCAAAATTAGAACTCAACCTGTGAATACACATGTATACTTGTATAGGGGTAAAGAATGATGAGTGGGAGAAAACAGTATTTCTTTGTAAAGCTACAGTTTGTGACAAGCAGGGTTGGGCCACAGAGACACCATTTTTAATATCTGTTGAAGATGTAAGTTTAAAGTCCTACCACTTTTTTCTTTCTATTTTAAATATTTTAGGACTGTAGTCAACAATGCTTTCTGTGATATACTTGCTATATTTTGGAAAAAGAAAATGTTTGGCAAATAACTATTTAAAGCCAACCAAAAATCACGAATTGAGACTTTCTATACATTACCAATAATTTCTGTTCTCAGAAATAAATGAAATATAGTAAGAGGACTTTAATAACACATTTCTCCTTAAAATGTAAACAAAGGTACCATTTTGAACTCAAAAAAGCTTCACTACTGTGTTACTTACGGCATAAATATAAACACTTTGGGCACTTTTCTTTCAAACTCTAACCATGAAGAGACAATAAATACACCTAATACTTCTGGAAACAGCAATAAGTTGAGGGTAAATTATAAGGAACAAAATGTCACATAGTTCAACTTTCAATGTCATTAATATAGAGTATGTATTTACACACATGACACCAACCAGCCCTGAGAGTTTGCTTTGACATTAAATTAGAGATTTTAAAGGCTGCTGTGGATAAAAGGTGATAGTAAATAAAGATAGAGTGGTAATAATGTGAATAAAAACATGCTTGGATTTACCATTACATTGAGGGATAGATTCTGTTTTTGTTGGGAACATTCATAACACTACTTCTGTCTAAACAGTATAGGAAAAGAATTCTGTAGCTGTGTACCAGTGATTCTTAAATTTTAGCATGCGCCAGTGTCTCTTGAGGGCTTGTTAAAATACATATTGCTGGGTCCCATTCTCAGAGTATTAATTCAGTAGCTGATGTTGCTCATCCAGGAAACCAGTTTGAGAACTACTGCTGTAGATGATACCCAAAGACCACCTAGTTCATCCCTCAGCCTTGCACAGGAGGTGGTGAACAAACCATGAATCATGAGCCATGGCTACTAGGTCCCAACTATGTTCAGTATATCATGAGTGATCTAATTTCAAAAGCATTTAAAATAAAGTGGAGGGACTGGGTCATGGGTCAGGGACCCTCAGGAGTAATATGAAGAAGAGTCTTAAAATTGTTCCCTGGTCATAGGAACAGATACAAGGAATCTGCCACTGGGAGTTATAACCTTCCCCGACACACACAGGCCCTTCAGGGAAATGGTTATTTTTGGTGTTATTGTGGGTGTCACAGCTTTCCCAGCATAGTTCCAACTAAGCAGAGAAGAGACCAAACATCCAAGAGAGATGGAGGCTAAAGGAAGAGCAGGGGGTAATGGTGGGTGGAGTGCAGCACAGCTTCATTTTATTCATCTAACTTTCCAGTACCCAGTATTGGGCACACAAGAGACATTCTGTACAAGTCGTGTAGAATTAAATGATCTAAACTTTGCCTTTGCTTTTTCTTGAAACACTGTATAATGTTAGGAAAATCACTTCATCAACTTGAGTCCATTTAAAAAAAAAATTTGTAAACATGCCCTAGCCATTGTGGGATATTCTGAGAATGAAATGAGATCATAAATGTATCTGTCCTCAGAAATGCATTACAAGTCTAAAAGATGAAAAATTAGAAAGATGTTTCTCTGTTAACCTTTTCAAATATTCCCAGATAATATTTCAGTAACCAAAACAATGCCAAATTTCTCATTGATATTCTTCTATTCAATAAAATGGTTTCTCTACATTGTTAGAATAACATATCCATTCCTGTTTCCTTTTAGGAATGGGACTCAACAAAGGTACTTCCATTAAAAAAAATTTAAATGTGCTTTGTAAACAGTTTTCATTTCTCCTAAATGTTTTAAACTCAGTATCAAATGAACCATAGGACACCCTAGTATTTCTTATTTCTTTATTCTTTCTTGACCTTTCTGTCACACTTGTATTGTTGATAATTCACAACTTGAAATTCTCTCTTCTCACTTTTTTATACCAGTTGTATACCATTATCCTTTTGAGGTTTTTCTTTTCTCTCTGCCGGCTCTTTCACCATTCCTCTACTAGTTTCCCTTCTTTAATGCAAAGTTTCTATACTTTTGTCCTTAGACAGTTTTAATTCTCATTCTGTATACCACCCTTGGCAATCTTATCCTATTTGTTATGGACTAAATGTTTATGGCCCCCCATCTCGAAATTCATATGTTGAAGCCCTAACCCTTAGTGTGGCTGTATTTGGAGATGGGGACTCTTATTAAGGTTAAATGAAGTCAAAAAGGTGGGACCTGATCTGATATGATAGGCTCAGTGTCCCTGTAGGAAGAGACACCAGAGACCTCACTCTTTCTCCATGTGCATACACCAAGGAAAGACCATGTGAGGATATAATAAGAAGGTGGCTGTCTGTAATGTAGGAAGAGAGCCTTTCACAGAAACTGAATTTGCCAGCACCTTGAGTTTGAACTTCCCAGCCTTCGAAACTATGAGAAAATAAATTTCTATTGTTTAACCCATTTAGTCTGATTTTGCTATCACAGCCTGAGTAGACTAATGCACCACCCATGGCTCTAACACTCCTACCTATGCTGGTGGACAACCAACTCAAGTCTCTTGTCTAAGCTCTGGTTGTGTATTTAGCCAGCTGTTTACAAGTCCTGAATAATGAACAGACAGCTCATACTCCACATATCCAGACAGAATCCATTTCTCTCCCCTCAAACCTGCACCTTTGCATGTGTTATCTGTGTGACATACTTATCACCATTTATTCTGTTACCTAAGCAAGAAAACTGGGTATTGTTCTTTCTTATAGATAAGATGTGTGTCTGCCCTCTCCTTTGATCCTTGAAGGCAAAAACCGTGTCTTTGGACCTATTTATCTCTAGAATGAGATTAAATACTTGTCAGTCCATAGGCACTTAAAGATGAATAAATTAATGATTAGGTACCCTCTGCCACTTTGTCCACTATAAACCTTGTACCTTTGATCCAGCCAGACTGACTCATGTACCAGTTTCTGATGGCCAATGGAAGCAAATTATGGCATCTTCTTATCTGTCACCAAGCACCCTTCTCTGTTAAACTCTCTCCAGATAGGCTGTAAACCCACTAGTTTTATAACATGAACGGTTAAACTCATAACTGTCTCTAGTTTTTAGTCTTGCATTTCTCCTTTGGACTTGCTACTTCTTTGGATTTTATTTCTCTGCTTATACTCTCTAAGGATCTTATCATGGAATCCAAACTCTAGCTATGTCTATTCTTGGCATCTTGCAGAAATCCTTTCATTCTAGCTCTGGTCTTGAGACCCTGGCCAGCACCATGGACAGCCTTACTCCAATACTCTTTGAGGTGGGGGATGGATACACTTAGTAGTAGTTACTTATTAAGTGTTTACTATGGGCTGGGTTTAAGTGCTAAGCATTTTACATGGAGCATTTCATTCATTTCTCTTATTAATCCTATAAGGAAAGAGTTATTATACCCATGAGGAAACTAAAGTTTAGGGAAATTACATAACTTATTCAAGGTCATACAGCTGATAAGTGACAGAACACCGATTAGAATCAAGTCAGTCTTAAGCATTATATTTTAAAACACAACTAAACTTGAGATTTGTCAATTGACAATTTAGTAGATCAAACCTGAGCATCAGATGTGTAATGTGAACCCAGCTTAGAGTCCAACCTGTCAATGCTATGTAAGTTACCTGTATCATAGAGTTCATAGGTTGATTGCTCAACTGCTCTGCAGTGGTCATTAAAATAGATACATGGGCTAAGACCAGGAGTAAAAAGGATCTCAGTTCTGCAACCTCATGTAGAACACAAAGTTTAATTTTTCACAGAAATATAAGAGACTCTTTCTGTCACTTACCAGAAGTGATTTAAAAAGATTAATCACCCTTGGGCACTGGACAGTGCTTCCCTAAATGTTTTAAAAGGAACGTCATGGGCTGAGTCTTCTGTCCCAAGTACAGCTGTGGAACATATAAAATAATTTGCCTTCCGTAAAAAGTACTGGTTTGTAATTGCAAATGTAATGGATGAACCAAATGCCACACTTGTGACTCTTAAGGAGAGTCCATTTAAAATAATAACCCATTTAGGAATGATCACTTAAAGTGTACCCTCTCTAAGCTGTTCCTGGAGGCAGGACACTTAAACTAGTGTTATAAAAAGAAACTTTACTAACTGCTTGTTTTATTACTTTCTTTTACAGTTGGTTGTTCTTGCAAATGTGTCAACATTATTAGGTTAATTTTGTTCTTTATCCTAATGCGTTTAATAAGAGGAAATGGAATTGTGTCTTAAAGAGATACTCATTTCTCTTTGGTCAAACTTGGTAGTAACTGTGCAGGGTGGTTTCTCTGAGGGTCAGGACCTCAAAGGAGGTCAAAGGGACACTATGGAATGCCATCGGGAAGTGAGCTGAGGGACCCCTAACAAAAATATTTTCCTTCCGATGAGCAACCACGTATTTGATGTCTGATTGTCATATGACATTTATGCTGTTAATAATTCCTTTACCTCTGCCCCTCTCTGTAATCACCCTTCCACCATCTTATTAGCAAATTAAGGAATATTACTGTGGACAGTGAGTGTTACATGTGTACATGTATTATTGAGTAAAGAGCTTGGAGATACTTGCAAACTAAAATACATCCTATAAAAGATTCTGGGGATTTAAAGATTATCTTATGTAGTTTTTTAACTTATGTTAAATCTTATAAGTAAAAGTTACATGTGTATACTCAGTTAAACATGAGCTTGTCTCAAAATAGCACTCTCAATATAGGGCATAGGCAAATTGACTGGGCCAAATTCTAAAGGTCAGAAGGGGTTGCAGGGAATTACTTGTCACCTGTAGTGCTCCCTAAACAAAATCACTAAAATCTGAAAAAAAACTGAAAAGAATTCTTCAGTATAAGTTTTAAAGAAACAATCATATGTCCTGATATCTAAGATTTCTATCCATATGAAAAAAAATATAGGTTTCTGAAATATGGACATAAAAACAAGTTAAGTCATATACAGTCAGCTACTAATGCCTGATTACCGTAACTACATGTAAAGGAAGATTGATCCTGCTTGGGCAGGGTTTGAGTGGCCTTGAATTTATCAAGACAAAAGTCAGCTATTCAAAATATTATTACTTTTATATGGTACTTTTGTACAGTTACAGCAAAGTTACATCTTTTTCTTTCTTTTGTTTAGGACATAATGTTTTCTCTTTGAGCTTATTTTGATGTTGTTTGAATGTAAATGAAGAAATACACCACACATTAAAAAAATCACATAATCGCATTTATATTCATTTTTCATCCAGACAATTTTCAGTCCAAATAAACATAAGATCCCTTCCCATTCTACTATTCCATGATGCTTTGCGTGCTGTTCTTAGTGAGAATTCATATAGAAATAAAGAAAAGTTCACAAAATGCTGAGAAAAAAAATTGGTGGTTTCAATCTTCAATAGCTTAAGAAATATTTTTAAAAATCAGTGAGTGATAACTTCAAAGTACTACCTTAAAAATCCTAAAGGACTTCTGCTTCCCCTTATGAAGAATTAACTTCTAAAGGACTTGCCCCTCTGCTGTAAACAATTAGAAATTCAGGAAAAAAATGAAGTGATTGTTTTTAAACATTGGACTCTAGACAGCACTGGAATGTGATTTCTGAAAGAAGAGAAAGCTGAGCCCTTATGACTGTCCAACTCACTCCCTGCCTGACAGCTTGACAGCAGTTTTCAAACAATAGGTAGGAAAGGAAAGAAACTCAAACAGACTGCAGATCTTATTTCACTGAACAGACAGAGATGAGAGCAGAGGGGAGTGTTTGTGACTGAGTTCTGGAGAGGAGAGAGCTGCACAGGGAGGAAGGTCCGGAGACTGGGACAGAGGGTTTTCCCCAGTCTTGCACTGAGTATGAATATACACATAAGCAAGGTGGAACTCCTGCATGCAGAGGAAAGAACCACCGGAGAGCATAGGTCAAACATTCCCAAAGTCACACAGGAGAGAGGATAGTTTGTGTTCTCAAATCCTAGAGGGAAAAGATGTCAAAATACAAGGGATGTTGAGTAGTCTTCAACAGTCTCATCTTAGTAGTGGGGCTAATGTATCCCTAGAATAAAGGCTGCCCTGAACATTTACTCAGAGCTTAAAAAAACCCTTAAAAGTATCGAAACGATTCCAAGTCACTTAAATACATTCCAGAAAGTCACTTAAACATGTTCCAGGTCAAAATTCCACACTCTTTAAAAGACTGCAACAAAATTCAGCATGCAAAAATATAAAATTCACATCTGCCATCTAATTAAAAATTACAAGGTTTACAAAGAAACAGAATACTATGACCTGAGGAGAAAACAAAATCAGTCAATATTAACAGACCCAGAAATAACAGATGATGAAATTATCAGACAAATGTCTTTAAACAGCGATTATAAATATCTGTTTATAGGAGGTAATAGGCCTCCTAATGAGGCCTATCAGGCCATTCTATCTTAAATTTTCAATATTCCTGCCCTCTACCCCATTCTCCTACCCAGTTCTCCTATTCTACTTTCCCTAGTCTTTTCTTTCTTTTAAACAGCCCTTTATCTTCTAACAAAATATGTAAAGTATTTTTTATTCATTAGATTTATTTAAAATCTCTTTCTTTTTTCTTTAATTAATTCTTGCAATCATTCATTCAACCATCAGTTTCCCCCCACTAGAATTTAAGCTCTGTGAGAGCTGGGATCTTCATCTCTCATTTACTTGTGTAACTCCAGAGCCTAGAACAGTGCCTGGCATATGGCAGGAGCACAGTAAATTTGTTAAAGGAAAAGTCATTTATCACCTTTTATATTCATGGAATCATGCTAGGTTTCTAGAGGCTATGAGGGAATTAGAAAGCATCATGCCTTGCCTTAGTGCAAATGTTCAGTTGCACAGTGTATGGTTATACAACTGAAACCTTTCCTTTCTTTGGAAATGCAAACTGAAAATCAGTTCATGCTCCTCTCCTCTTTTCCCTACCAGTTTCAAATCACTTGGGTTACTTCCATAATGCAGGATTTGAAGAAATGATCTTGATTTACAAATAAAAATACTAGAGAAATACTAATACAATATAAATGTATCTCAATGGGAATTTTTTTAAGGTTTCCTGTTTATACTCTATTTCTTAAAAATTTAAGGATACTTGCAATAAAATTACATACTTATTTTCATCATATACTTATGAAAACATATCTTACTAATTGCAAATGACTGAAATTGAGTCCACAAGGAATCTAGGCCTTAAAGGCTTTTAGATGTCACTGGTGTTTGGAAATTAGCAGGTTGGTCTATGTTAACTGTAACGTGGGTTAAAAAAACAAAAAACAGAAGAAGCAACAATTAGAATGCCCACTATGAGGGACAAGGGGCATTGAATTATGTGCTAAATTTGTCCATGAAAATGTTTTATAGAGCGTAGCTAATAAACTGTATGCTGAAATAAGTCCCTGACTTATAAATTATATAATTATAATTTTAATATATTAAAATTGTTGAAATGAATGAGGGTCTCAACAAAAATTCTTAGTCAATCTAATTGGTAATTTGATCCTCAGTTTCCTAATTTTTAAAAATATAAGCACCTTGAAGTTACAAGTTTATATTAGAGCTCATCTAGTCCAATTTCCTGTACTCTGCAGTAATTTTTTTCTTCTATACTTTTCTCTGTCCCTCCATTCAAACATCTCCATGACCTAAGCCATATACCAGGATTCCCAGATACCCCACTTTTTCCATCCACATAAGGATATCCCCCCAAAATGAACCAAATAAATATTTTAAACTTCATTTTTTAAGGGCCATTTTGTCTTTGCTAGAGAAATAAGTATAATGGGATGTTAAAATTTAAGTTTAAAATGAGACATAAAAATAATATCATGTACCAAAATGAGTTGAGAAAAAGGACATCTTGCAAAAATTTGCAAAAAAAAGTACTAAAAACTCATCACATAATATTTAAGCTGTCTTCACATTAAGGATATAAGATTATCGGTGTGAAGATTCAAGAGAATTTAAGATTATTTAGAAAGAGCTGAGCCTTGTATCATCAAAAAGACAAGAAATAACAAGTGTTGGTGAGGATATGGAGAAAGGGGAATTCTTGTGCGTTGTCAGTGGTAATGTAAATTGGTACAGCCACTATGGAAAACAGTATGCAGTTTCCTCAAAAAATTAAAACTAGAACTACCATATGATCCAGCAATCCCACTTTTGGGGGATTTTTATATACAAAAGTGTATATTTTGCATATACACTTTTGGGTGTATATGCGAAGGAAATAAAAACAGGATCTCAAAGAGGTATCTGCACCCCCATGTTTACTGCAGCATTACATCATAATAGCCAAGGTATGAAAACAACCTAAGTGTCCATCAACAGATTTTTAATGAATAAAGAAGATGTTATGTACATATACATATACAGTGAAATATTATTCAGCCTTGAGAAAGGAAATCCTGCCATTTGCAACAACATGGATGGAACTTCAGGGCACAAGTCAGAGAAAAAGAAAAACACTATATGGTATCACTTATATATGGAATCTAAAAAAAATCTGAACTCAAAGAAACAGAATAGAGTGATGGTTATCAGGGACTCAGGGGTGAGGAGAGTGGGGAGATGTTTCAAACTTCTAGTTATAAGATTAACAAGTTCAGGGGCTCTAATGTACAGCATGGTGATTATAGCTAATAATACTGTTATATATCTGAAAGTTGCTAAGAGAGTAGTTCATAACTATTCTCACAAGAAAGAAGTGACAATTATACGACAGGATAGAGGTGTTAGTTAACACTATAACAGTAATCATTTTGCAATGCATAAATGTATCAAATCAACATGATGTACACTTTAAACTTATATGATGTTATATGTCAATTATATCACAATAAAGCTGGAAAATTTTTAATATACAATAGGACAATTACAATAAAGATTGGGAAAGGTGATATATGCTACCAATCGGAAAAAAGTAGATGATAATTATGACAGAATAATGGAAGGGGATATTTTGAGTATGAAAATTGGTTCTGAGCTTCTTTTTAGCCATGGCAAATGGGAGTACAATATATAATTACTCTTTAAAAAAAACATAAAAGAGTAACAACAACAAAAAGAAGTATATAATATTGTCTGTGGGGAAAACAGTAAATTCCTGGAGTTAAATTCCAAGCAAAATTTGCCACTCAAATCCTTACAGAGTGTTACAAGCAATATTATCTTCAAGCCCAATTTTGTTGGTGTAGAAAAGTCTTTATATGTCTATTTCTTGAGATAAATTTTAGTAGAAACTGATGCTTAACTTTAACAACTCAGTGAAGATATTCATATAGGGAGCTACAATAAATTACTGATGAGATAAATTGATGAAAGGATATGATTATCTAAAATACCAAACTATTTTTCTCAAATTGTATTTGTATTAGTGGTATTTTGACAGTAGCCAGGTAACAGTCAATTCAAAAATTGAGCTTCATAAAGAATGAATATTTTCTATAGCAATAATCTGAGAGACATTGATAGGTTTTATACATTAAAAAAAAAATCAAAGTCGGCAATCTGTTCTAAAAGCTGAAAAGACTGATTTGCATTCTAACCTTGAAGACAGGATAACCCTCCACTGCAAGTGAGAGACAGGTGGGCAAGAAAGTAAGGCCAGGACTTCCGGGTAAGATGGCGGAAGAGTAAGACGCGGAGATCACCTTCCTCCCCACAGATACACCAGAAATACAGCTACACGTGCAACAACTCCTACAGAACACCTACTGAACGCTGGCAGAAGACCCCAGACCTCCCAAAAGGCAAGAAACTCCCCACATACCTGGGTAGGGCAAAGCAGAGAGATTCCCACACAGAGGAGCGGTGCTGAGCGGCACTCACCAGCCCGAGAGGCTTGTCTGCTCCCCCGCCAGGGCGAGCGGCGCTGGAGCTGAGGCTCGGGCTTCGGTCAGAGCGCAGGGAGAGGACTGGGACTGGCGGCGAGAACTCAGCCTGAAGGGGGCTAATGTGCCACAGCTAGCCGGGAGGGAGTCCGGGAAAACTCTGGAGCCGCCGAAGAGGCAGGAGACTTTTTCTTCCCTCTTGGTTTCCTGGTGCGCGAGGAGAGGGGATTAAGAGCGCCGCGTAAAGGAGCTCCAGAGACGGGCGCGAGTCGCGGCTGAAAGCGCGGAGCCCAGAGACGGGCGTGGGACGCTGGGGCTGCTGCTGCCGCCGCCAAGAAGCCTGTGTGCGAGCGCAGGACACTGTCCACACCGCCCTTCCGGGAGCCTGTGCAGCCTGCCACTGCCGGGGTCCCGGGATCCAGGGGCGGCTTCCCTGGGAGAACGCACGGCGCGCCTCGGGCTGGTGCAACGTCACGCCGACCTCTGCCGCTGCAGGCTCGCCCCGCACTCCGTGCCCCTCCCTCCCGCCCGGCCTGAGTGAGCCAGAGTCCCCGAAGAGGCTGCTCCTTTAACCCTGTCCTGTCTGAGCGAAGAACAGACGCCCTCTGGCGACCTACACGCAGAGGCGGGGCCAAATCCAAAGCTGAGACCCAGGAGCTGTGAGAACAAAGAAGAGAAAGGGAAACCTCTCCCAGCAGCCTCAGAAGCAGCGGATTAAAGCTCCACAATCAACTTCATGTACCCTGCATCTGTGGAATACATGAATAGACAACAAATCATCCCAAATTGAGGAGCCAGGAGTCAGTGCTGTGCCTCTGAGGTGGGAGAGCGAACTTCAGGATACTGGTCCACAAGAGACCTCCCAGCTCCACATAATATCAAACGGCGAAAATCTTCCAGAGATCTCCATCTCAACACCAGCACCCAGCTTCACTCAACGACCAGCAAGCTACAGTGCTGGACACCCTATGCCAAACAACAAGCAAGACAGGAACACAACACCACCCATTAGCAGAGAGGCTGCCTCAAATCATAAAAAGTCCGCAAACACCCCAAAACACACCACCAGACGTGGACCTGCCCACCAGAAAGACAAGATCCAGCCTCATCCACCAGAACACAGGCAGTAGTCCCCTCCACCAAGAAGCCTACACAACCCACTAAACCAACCTTAGCCACTGGGGACAGACACCAAAAACAACGGGAACTACGAACCTGCAGCCTGCAAAGAGGAGACCCCAAACACAGTAACATAAGCAAAATGAGAAGACAGAAAAACACACAGCAGGAGAAGAAGCAAAATAAAAACCCACCAGACCTAACAAATGAAGAGGTAATAGGCAGTCTATCTGAAAAAGAATTCAGAATAATGATGGTAAAGATGATCCAAAATCTTGGAAATAGAATAGACAAAATGCAAGAAACAGTTAACAAGGACCTAGAAGAACTAAAGACGAATCAAGCATCGATTAAAAACACAATAAATGAAATAAAAAATACTCTAGATGGGATCAATAGCAGAATAACTGTGGCAGAAGAACGGATAAGTGAGGTGGAAGATAAAATAGTGGAAATAACTGATGCAGAGCAAAATAAAGAAAAAAGAATGAAAAGAACAGAGGACAGTCTCAGAGACCTCTGGGACAACATTAAACGCACCAACATTCGAATTATAGGGGTTCCAGAAGAAGAAGAGAAAAAGAAAGGGACTGAGAAAATATTTGAAGAGATTATAGTTGAAAACTTCCCTAATATGGGAAAGGAAATAGTTAATCAAGTCCAGGAGGCACAGAGAGTCCCATACAGAATAAATCCAAGGAGAAATACACCAAGACACATATTAATCAAACTGTCAAAAATTAAACACAAATCATATTAAAAGCAGCAAGGCAAAAACAACAAATAACACACAAGGGAATCCCCATCAGGATAACAGCTGATCTCTCAGCAGAAACTCTACAAGCCAGAAGGGAGTGGCAGGACATACTTAAAGTGATGAAGGAGAAAAACCTGCAACCAAAATTACTCTACCCAGCAAGGATCTCATTCAGATTTGATGGAGAAATTAAAACCTTTACAGACAAGCAAAAGCTGAGAGAGTTCAGCACCACCAAACCAGCTTTACAACAAATGCTAAAGGAACTTCTCTAGGCAAGAAACACAACAGAAGGAAAAGAACTACAATATCGAACCCAAAACAATTAAGAAAATGGGAATAGGAACATACATATCAATAATTACCTTAAATGTAAATGGACTAAATGCTCCCACCAAAAGACACAGACTGGCTGAATGGATACAAAAACAAGACCCATATATATGCTGTCTACAAGAGACCCACTTCAGACCTAGAGATACATACAGACTGAAAGTAAGGGGATGGAAAAAGATATTCCATGCAAATGGAAACCAAAAGAAAGCTGGAGTAGCAATTCTCATATCAGACAAAATAGACTTTAAAATAAAGACTACTAGAAGAGACAAAGAAGGACACTACATAATGATCAAGGGATCAATCCAAGAAGAAGATATAACAATTGTAAATATTTATGCACCAAACATAGGAGCACCTCAATACATAAGGGAAATATTAACAGCCATAAAAGGAGAAATCGACAGTAACACAATCATAGTAGGGGACTTTAACACCCCACTTTCACCAATGGACAGGTCATCCAAAATGAAAATAAATAAGGAAACACAAGCTTTAAATGATACATTAAACAAGATGGACTTAATTGATATTTATAGGACATTCCATCCAAAAACAACAGAATACACATTTTTCTCAAGTGCTCATGGAACATTCTCCAGGATAGATCATATCTTGGGTCACAAATCAAGCCTTGGTAAATTTAAGAAAATTGAAATTGTATCAAGTATCTTTTCCGACCACAATGCTATGAGACTAGATATCAATTACAGGAAAAGAGCTGTAAAACATACAAACACATGGAGGCTAAACAATACACTACTTAATAACGAAGTGATCACTGAAGAAATCAAAGAGGAAATTAAAAAATACCTAGAAACAAATGACAATGGAGACACGACGACCCAAAACCTATGGGATGCAGCAAAAGCAGTTCTAAGAGGGAAGTTTATGGCAATACAATCCCACCTTAAGAAACAGGAAATATCTCGAATAAACAACCTAACCTTGCACCTAAAGCAATTAGAGAAAGAAGAACAAAAACATCCCAAAGTTAGCAGAAGGAAAGAAATCATAAAAATCAGATCAGAAATAAATGAAAAAGAAATGAAGGAAACGATAGCAAAGATCAATAAAACTAAAAGCTGGTTCTTTGAGAAGATAAACAAAATTGATAAACCATTAGCCAGACTCATCAAGAAAAAAAGGGAGAAGACTCAAATCAATAGAATTAGAAATGAAAAAGGAGAAGTAACAACTGACACTGCAGAAATACAAAACATCATGAGAGATTACTATAAGCAACTCTATGCCAATAAAATGGACAACCTGGAAGAAATGGACAAATTCTTAGAAATGCACAACCTGCCAAGACTGAATCAGGAAGAAATAGAAAATATGAACAGACCAATCACAAGCACTGAAATTGAAACTGTGATTAAAAATCTTCCAACAAACAAAAGCCCAGGACCAGATGGCTTCACAGGCGAATTCTATCAAGCATTTAGAGAAGAGCTAACACCTATCCTTCTGAAACTCTTCCAAAATATAGCAGAGGGAGGAACACTCCCAAACTCATTCTACGAGGCCACCATCACCTTGATACCAAAACCAGACAAGGATGTCACAAAGAAAGAAAACTACAGGCCAATATCACTGATGAACATAGATGCAAAAATCCTCAACAAAATACTAGCAAACAGAATCCAACAGCACATCAAAAGGATCATACACCATGATCAAGTGGGGTTTATTCCAGGAATGCAAGGATTCTTCAATATACGCAAATCAATCAATGTGATACACCATATTAACAAGTTGAAGGAGAAAAACCATATGATCATCTCAATAGATGCAGAGAAAGCTTTTGACAAAATTCAACACCCATTTATGATAAAAACCCTGCAGAAAGTAGGCATAGAGGGAACTTTCCTCAACATAATAAAGGCCATATATGACAAACCCACAGCCAGCATCGTCCTCAATGGTGAAAAACTGAAACCATTTCCACTAAGATCAGGAACAAGACAAGGTTGCCCACCCTCACCACTCTTATTCAACATAGTTTTGGAAGTTTTAGCCACAGCAATCAGAGAAGAAAAGGAAATAAAAGGAATCCAAATGGGAAAAGAAGAAGTAAAGCTGTCACTGTTTGCAGATGACACGATACTATACATAGAGAATCCTAAAGATGCTACCAGAAAACTACTAGAGCTAATCAATGAATTTGGTAAAGTTGCAGGATACAAAATTAATGCACAGAAATCTCTGGCATTCCTATATACTAATGATGAAAAATCTGAAAGTGAAATCAAGGAAACACTCCCATTTACCATTGCAACAAAAAGAATAAAATATCTAGGAATAAACCTACCTAAGGAGACAAAAGACCTGTATGCAGAAAATTATAAGACACTGATGAAAGAAATTAAAGATGATACAAATAGATGGAGAGATGTACCATGTTCTTGGATTGGAAGAATCAACATTGTGAAAATGACTCTACTACCCAAAGCAATCTACAGATTCAATGCAATACCTATCAAACTACCAATGGCATTTTTCACAGAACTAGAACAAAAAATTTCACAATTTGTATGGAAACACAAAAGACCCCGAATAGCCAAAGCAATCTTGAGAACGAAAAATGGAGCTGGAGGAATCAGGCTCCCTGACTTCAGACTATACTACAAAGCTACAGTAATCAAGACAGTATGGTACTGGCACAGAAACAGAAAGATAGATCAATGGAACAGGATAGAAAGCCCAGAGATAAACCCACGGACATATGGTCACCTTATCTTTGATAAAGGAGGCAGGAATGTACAGTGGAGAAAGGACAGTCTCTTCAATAAGTGGTGCTGGGAAACCTGGACAGGGACATGTAAAAGTATGAGATTAGATCACTCCCTAACACCATACACAAAAATAAGCTCAAAATGGATTAAAGACCTAAATGTAAGGCCAGACACTATCAAACTCCTAGAGGAAAACATAGGCAGAACACTCTATGACATAAATCACAGCAAGATCCTTTTTGACCCACCTCCTAGAGAAATGGAAATAAAGACAAAAATAAACACATGGGACCTAATGAAACTTCAAAGCTTTTGCACAGCAAAGGAAACCATAAACAAGACCAAAAGACAACCCTCAGAATGGGAGAAAATATTTGCAAATGAAGCAACTGACAAAGGATTAATCTCCAAAATTTATAAGCAGCTCATGCAGCTCAATAGCAAAAAAACAAACAACCCAATCCAAAAATGGGCAGAAGACCTAAATAGACATTTCTCCACAGAAGATATACAGACAGCCAACAAACACATGAAAGGATGCTCAACATCTTTACTCATTAGAGAAATGCAAATCAAAACTACAATGAGATATCATCTCACACCAGTCAGAATGGGCATCATCAAAAAATCTAGAAACAATAAATGCTGGAGAGGGTGTGGAAAAAAGGGAACACTCTTGCACTGCTGGTGGGAATGTGAATTGGTACAGCCACTATGGAGAACAGTATGGAGGTTCCTTAAAAAACTATAAATAGAACTACCATATGACCCAGCAATCCCACTACTGGGCATATACCCTGAGAAAACCATAATTCAAAAAGAGACATGTACCAAAATGTTCATAGCAGCCCTATTTACAATAGCCCGGAGATGGAAACAACCTAAGTGTCCATCATCGGATGAATGGATAAAGAAGATGTGGCACATATATACAATGGAATATTACTCAGCCATAAAAAGAAATGAAATTGAGCTATTTGTAATGAGGTGGATGGACCTAGAGTCTGTCATACAGAGTGAAGTAAGTCAGAAAGAGAAAGACAAATACTGTATGCTGACACATATATATGGAATTTAAGAAAAAAATGTCATCAAGAACATAGGGGTAAGACAGGAATAAAGACACAGACCTACTAGAGCATGGACTTGAGGATATGGGGAGGGGGAAGGGTAAGCTGTGACAAAGTGAAAGAGCAGCATGGACATATATACACTACCAAATGTAAGGTAGATAGCTAGTGGGAAGCAGCCGCATAGCACAGGGAGATCAGCTCGGTTCTTTGTGACCGCCTGGAGGGGTGGGATAGGGAGGGTGGGAGGGAGACGCAAAAGGGAGGGGATATGGGAACATATGTATATGTATAACTGATTAAATTTGTAAAATAAAAAATTAAAAAAAAAAAAAGAAAGTAAGGCCAATTTTTTTTCTAAACAGCCCTTTCAAATTGTTCAAATGGCTAGGCACAACAAAGTCTTCAAGGGTTAGCTCCATAGAGTTTGAGTAGATGATTTTGCTTTGGCAAATTTTAAAGACAGGTGTTACCAATCAGTTGTCTGTACCATAAGATAATGTTGATATGACTTCTGCAGAATGTTAGGTTTTGAGTAACATTTCAACTTGATGAACCAGTCAGAATGAACAACTTGCTAAAGCTAACTCTGAAGTAGCTGAATTTAATGACTTTTTCAATAAAATGACATTTTTAATGTAAGCTGGACAACTGTATTCCAGGAGAATCCTTCTGAAGCCCAGAGTTTGAGTACTGATTCAATGAATCAAGATATACCTTAGAGGAAAGTGAATCAGATTCAGTCTAGAGTCAAGCCAGTATAAGAAGAATGCTATCTTAAATTCCCTTGGGAATATGGGCAGATTAAAAGAAATATTTTAATAAAATAATTACTAATGATAATATTATATCTATAATATGCCTAGCTATGAGCAGTCAGAAATTTAAATTAGAATACTATTCATAATAGTATCAAAATTATTATACACTTAAGAGATAAATCTGATAAAATATATATGATAAAATATACTTCCTGTACTAAAAAGTACAAAACTCTGCTGAGAAATTTAAAGAACACTTAAATAAATGGAGAGAAATACCACACTTATGGGTCAGAAGAACCCAATATTGCAATTCTCCCTGATTTGATTTATGGATTCAATTTAATCCCTGTCAAAATCTCAGAAGACATTTTTTGGAGACATTTACAAGCTGAATCTAAAATTCAATATGAAAATGCAAAAGACCTAGGATAGCCACAGCAGTCTTGAAAAAGAATAACAAAGTTGGAGGACTTAACCTATTTCATCCAAGACTTATTATAAAGCTACAGTTAAGATAATATGCTTTGGCATGAAGATAGACCAACATATCAATGGAATAGAATAAAGAGTTCAGAAATAGATCCACACATATATGGTCAAATGATTTTCAACAAAGGTGCAAAGCCAACTCAGTGAAGAAAATGTAGTCTTTGCAATGTTGACATGCTGGAAAACCTGGATATTCAGATACAAAGAAATGAACTTGGATTTTGTGCCATAAAAAATTAATTTGTATGGAACAGAGATTTATATGTAAAATCTAAAAATATAAGACTTCTAAAAGAAAACAAACACAGGTCAGGAAAATCTCCAAAAGCATGGTCTAGAAAAGGGAAAAACATGATAATTGGAATACATCAATATTAAGAATGTCACTTCTGGGCTTCCCTGGTGGCGCAGTGGTTGGGAATCTGCCTGCCGATACAGGGGACACGGGTTCGGGCCCTGGTCTGGGGGGATCTCATATGCCGCGGAGCGGCTGGGCCTGTGAGCCACAATTGCTGAGCCTGCGCGTCTGGAGCCTGTGCTCCACAAGAGAGGCCGCGATAGCGAGAGGCCCACGCACTGCGATAAGGAGTGGCCCCCGCTTGCCGCAACTGGAGAGAGCCCTCGCACAGAAAAATGAAGAGTCAACACAGCCATAAATAAATAAATAAATAAATAAATAAATAAATAAATAAAAGAATGTCACCTCTTTTAAATACACTATTAAGAGAAAGGACAAGCCACAAACTAAGAGAGAATATTTACAAATCACATATATGTTAAAGGACTTGTATTCGTATTCTATAAAGAAATCTAAAAATTCATTAATAAGAAAATTATTTAAAGAAAACATGGCAAAAGATTTGAACAGATACTTTCTCAAAGAAGATAAATGAATGACAAACACTTGAGGGACTTCTCTGATGGTCTAGTGGTTAAGAATCCACCTTCCAACTCAGGGGAAACAGGTTCGATCACTGGTCGGAGAACTAAGATCCCACATGCTATGGGGCAACTAAGCCCTTGCACTCTAGAGCCTGCACGCCAAAACTAGAGAGTCCTTGTGCACCACAACTACTGAGCCCACGTGCCACAACTAGAGAGAAGACAGTGTGCCGGAACAAAGTTCCCGCATGCCGCGACTAAGACCTGATGCAGCCAAATAAATAAATAAATATTTTTTTAAAAAAGAAAAAACACTTGAAATGATGCCCAGAATCACTGATCACCAGAGAAATGCAAATTAAAACTTCAGGGAAATATCACTACAACCTGTGAGAAATTGCTGAAATGAAGAAGACTGACCATATCAAGGGTTGGTGAGGATGGAGGAACTGGAACTCATATACTGCTTACAGGAATATAAAATAATACAACTACTTTGGAAAATAGTTTACTGGTTGCTTAAAAAGTTAAACACCTACCGTATGACCCAGCCATTACTCTATTTCAGATATTTAAGGACTCAAAATTTTTGCCTCACACACACTCTTTCTCAGGAACATACCAGGGGATATTCTTTAGTATACTGAGAACATAACCCAAAAAGTGAGAAGAAAATGGCCCAGGAAATAGGGCTCATACAGGGGAGAAAGGTAAAGAGTTTGTAGTAAAAGGAAGTCTCAGGAAAGTAGCAGGTCTATAACAAGCAACCTGTCAAGACTGGAGTAGAAAGGAAATGTCTAGAGGAAAGAATTGCAACTGACAGAGTACGTGATAGGTTTAACAGTGAGGATAATTTTATCAAAGGAGATCTAAAGGAGACTAAGACATAAGAAATAAAGGGAGAAAATAAAACAAATGAAAAAATGGGGCATTGATGCAAGAAAAATGAAACACTGACCAATGAATGAAACATAATCATAATACATTAATTGTCTCAGACATAATATTTTTGTAATTATATTAATGAAAACACTAAAATTAATTTAATCAAAATTGTGATATACTTTATAGGAAAGATTGGATAAGGGAGAAAATGTGTAGGGGAGCTGAATAATTTACTATATAAGTAGTTGTTGCAAACTGACTCAGGCCAATTGAGCTCCACATTTTTAGTTGACAGAAGTTTCCAAAGAAGATTGAAGTGGGTGAAGTTTAGCTAGTATTGAACATCCTCATACTAACCTTTAATGAAAAAAGCCAGTCTCAGAACAAATTCTGTTTACACCTTTTCATCTATTATGTAAACATTCATCAGCAAGCAGGTACATAAACAGTTATACCATTTAGGAAGTTTCTATTCTCATCCTTTTATGTGTTCTGATCATACCCAGCATGAAGACTTTATCAGAAATAAACAAGAAAATGTTTTCAAGGTAAGATTCAGTTAACCATATGATCAACAACCAGAATCCTCTCAAATTAGTTCATTCAGAGGACCCACCAGGAATTATGTCTAGTAACAACCCTAAGGCTATGAACTCTAGGCTTCTTTTAGATTATATCCATGTATGGGTGAGAACGTCTATAAAATATTTCAGCCAGTCTACATATCTTGAATACTGCTAATTTTGTGATGAGAGCTCATTCAAATTTCCATTTACAAGCCACTAATTCACTTATGAAAACCAATTTTTTAAACATTCATTATGCTAATTATCAGATCCTGTGGGGTAGGGGAGAAAAACCAAGACAGAAACATTTGTAGTGAGGCCACTGGAGGGTAGGTTTCCTGATTAGAATTCTAGCTGACTGTGTCTAAGGTATGATTAGGGTAAATGACCACACACAGTGTATAATTAAGCCAACACACACACGTCTCATTCTATGGTGAAATATTTTAAAGTACTATAGATACCATAATGAAAGCCAGTAGATAGATGTCTAAAATGAATAAAAGAACTAGAGATATAAGCATATTATTTAGAAAGTTGAATGTATATACCAGAAAAGAAACAAAAGTGTGGCTATCCCTAGAGATCAAGGAAGGGGTGGGGTGATATGTGGAGTAGGGCAAGGAACAACCACTCATTTTCATTTTAAGTCTTTGGGTACCATTTGAATCATTTTTAAACAATACACATGTATTTCTTTGCTAATCATAAAATTAATTTGAAAAAGATAAAAGGTAAAAAAAAAAAAAAAGCCTAATAATAGGAATCCTCTCTTGGGAAACTGAGAGGAGTTTCTGCTTCCCTAAGTGGGAGAAAGGGATCAAAGCTTCTAGTCTCCCTTGTTTCAGAAAAAACATTTCAGTTGTTTCTGGGATCCACTGATGTATGTAGGCACCTTTGCTGTTCTCTTTTGAATAAAAGATAAAAAATGTTAAGAAGATAATAAAGTTAAAATTGCATGCTAAATGGAATATAAATGAAGTACTGAAAGGAATAGGCTTTACTTCCAATCGACAAAATTCCACAAAGGGTTCAAGACCTTGGTTTGAATTAAAATGAATAAAAGTAGTTAGAAAATTCCCCATGTTATACATGATTAGGTTAAACAAAGATCTTTAAAAGGAGAACTAAAGGGACAGGATTCAGTTGAGTCCAGGGCAACCCACAGTTACAGAGCACCCATTCTATGTCAAACATTGTGCCATCTGCTGCGAGAGAGCTCAGTGATGAAAAAGACACAGCCCCTCTTGTCAAGGTGTTCATATCTGGTGGGAGAAAAACAAAAACAGGCCAGGCCAGTCTGTTGATGGATATTATCTAAGACATACCAGTGTAGTTCTCTAGACATGGCTGCTATACATGTGCTTTCTTACAGGAGGTTTCCTCTGCTAGGAATGAGCAAACTTACTTTTGGAAGAGCTAACTTCCACTTATCAAAATTCTTCAAGACCTAACTCAAATTTTGCTCATGCTGCAAAGCTCTCTTTGACTTCCCTCACTGATTTAGATCCCCCTGTGCTCCTCTCCCTCAACCCATGTCATATTTCCATCATTATACTTACCTAAGCTGTCATTGTTGCCTTGCTAGACTATCTTTCCTGGACTGGACATTTTTTGAAAGTAAGGATTGGTATTACTTATTGTTAAACAGCAACATAATTCTAGGCACACAGATGCCCAGTTAATGTTTGTGGAATCATTAGTGGGGAATTTATTCGGGGGATGCTGGTGAAGACATCTTAGATAGGTGGATACTTAAATTGAAATTTGCAGCATAAATAGGATGGCATTTACAGGTAAGTAATGTAGGTATAAAACACATTTTAGAGAAGGGGAGAGTGAGTTCAAAGATAGAGTGATTGAAACACCATGGTGTATTCAGAAGATTGCCTGTAATTCAGAAGCCTGAGAAGGGAAGCTATTGGAAATAAAATTGAAAAGATGGTCAGGAGTCAGATCACAAAAGGCCTTATACTACATTTATATGGGCTTCATCCTGTAGGTCAGGGAGAACTATTTAGGGTTAAGCAGAGAATTAATAAGAAGTGTGACTTTTTTCACAAATAAAAGTTTATACTTTTTTGCATTAAATAAACAGTACACATTAATTGTAAAAATTAAAACAGAAAAAAATATAAGGAGAAAGGATATAAGAAAGTATAAGGGAAAAGTTTTAAATTTTTTATCACCTTGACATACTACCATTAACATTTTTTGACCATCTTTCCATGCATCTCTTTACATGTACCCACATTGACAGATGTGTAAGAAACACACATACATTTTACATAAACTGAATCATATAAGATATTCTATGTTTATTATGTAAACATTTTTTATTCTCTTTCTTCCTGTTTTAACTTATTTACTCCTTTCCCTCTCTCTATCATTCCCTCTCAACATCCCACTAATGTTAACATGTTAGTACATGTTGATAATCATATACATATAAGATTTTTGCAATTATTTGGGAAAAATGAGCTCATGTCATATAGTACTTTCTTCATTTAGATTTTCCCACCTAATAATATGATGTAAAAATCCCTCAACTGCTATAGACCTTACTCAGCCCTTTTAATGACTGAATACTATACTCTAGTATGAATGTACTAAATTTATTCAACCATTTCCCTATTGATGGGCATTCAGTGTGTCTTCAGCTTTTGATACTGCCAACTATGGGGCAGTAAGCTTGTAAGTATGTCCTTATTGACTGGTGTTATTTCATAGACTAAGTTTTCAAAAGAGATTGATGATTTGAAGTATAAGTCTATTTTTAATTTTAATAGATATTGCCAGATTTCTTTCTAGAAATGTCTGTAGTAATTCATTTTTATACCAGAAATGTGTGAAAGTACATTTTCCTCATATACTTGCAGCCCATAAGTAGTATCATTCTTTCCCAGTATTTGTCAACCTGTTAAGTGAGAATAGTATTTTATCATTACTTCGGTTTGCTTTTCCCTGACTCCTCCTAGGATTAGGCATCATTTTACTCATGCACTGGGCATTTGAACTGCTTAACTGTCAGTTGCCTATCCATCAATTGCTTATTAATATTCTTTGTCTATTATCCTCTAGAGTTGTTTTTAATCAGTCAGTAAGAGCTCTTTCTAAAGCATAGACATTAAAAATCTTTTGCAGACAGGCACTTTAGAACAATAATTATGACAACTGGAAGATGGACTGAGAGGGGGGGCATCAATGGAGGCAGGAAAATGGCTAAGAAGACTATTGAAACTAAGTCCAAATTAGGGTAATGAGTACCCAAACCAAGAAACTGGCAGTGCTCATGGAGAGCAGGTGGAAAAGATACGGAGATCCCGGTTAGGTATCTCCTACTCAGAGATTACTCACCACAGAGCCCCTGCCCTCTCACACTTCAGCTTCTATCTCAGTTCCCAAGGAATGTGCATTACATACACTGTGAAAGCAAAGCTGTGACTCCGATTAAGAGAACCAAAGAACCACCCCCCTTCAATTTCAAGTCTTCTTGTAAGAACCAAAGACCTTGTACTCCTTGCTAAGTTCCTTGACAACAGCTAAATACGTTTGTGACTCTGTGCCACTGAAAAATGCCAAATTATCCTTTGAATATCAGATTAAAGATTTATGCATTTTTCAGTTGTTCTTTTGTGAAGTATGTTTTTATTTTGATTTTTTAAAAAAATGGGTCACATATTTGTTGTATAGTAATCTTCTGATAATCAGAAAATGTAAGTTCATAAATGTAATGTTCCATTTCAGGGTTATGTCACAAATAAGCTTCCTGGAAGAACTAACCACCAGTCACGGGTTTCTAGTAAAATCCTAAGCAACCCTTTCTGCTAACAGATTCTCTAACTATTGTCATTGCCAGCCTTATTTGATAGTGGAAAGCAGTAACTAGAAATTGCTACCTCATACTTCTATATACTGTTTGGTGTATTATTGCACTCAGAAATAGAAATCTCCAAATAGCATTGATATAGATAACAAAGATGTTTAGAAGAAATACTTAACCTTTGGGGGAAGGTGTGTATGGTTATACATAATGAGTCCTTAAAAAACTAAAAATATAACTACTGTATGATCCAGCAATCTCACTCCTGGGCATGTATCTGGAGAAAACCATAAATAGAAAAGGTACATGCACCCCAATGTTCATTGCAGCACTATTTACAATAGCCAAGACATGGAAATAACCTAAATGTCCCTCACAGAGGAATGGATAAAGAAGATGTGGTACATATATACAATGGAATATTACTCAGCTGTAAAAGAGAACAAAATAACGTCATTTGCAGCAAGGTGGATGGACCTGTAGATTATCATACTAAGTGAAGTAAGTCAGACAGAGAAAGAAAAATATCATATGTTATGATTCATATGTGGAATCTAATTTAAAAAATGATACAACTGAACTTATTTACAAAACAGACTTACAGATATTGAAAACAAACTTATGGTTACCAAAGTGGAAATGTGGGGAAAAGGGATAAATCAGGGGCTTGGGATTAACATATATACACTACTATATATAAGATAGATAACCAACAAGAACTTACTGTGTAGCACAGGGAACTCTACTCAATATTCTCTGATAACCAACATCAGAAAAGAATCTGAAAAAGAATGAATATATGTACATATATAACTGAATCACTTTGCTGTACACCTGAAACTAACAACATTGTAAATCGACTATACTCCAATAAAATTTAAAAAGCAAGCAAACAAACAAAAAACTCTTTGACGCACTTTAAAAGAAAGGTGATGTGAAAATTCAAAGAATGATTTATTCATATACTTCAAAACAGAGAAATCAACATGATAAAAGGCTGGAAAATTCCAAGAAAATAGCCAATTACTGATATACCAACTCTCTATAAAAAGAATTTTATGTAGATTCTTAAGGGTGAATTTTACTTATATAATTCCAGGCATCATGTATCCCCATTATTTGTCTTATTTTATTTTAAAATTAGTCACATTACTCAACAATCATATTTTTATGTAACTCTATTATCATAAAAATACTTAATTTTCTTTCTTTCCTAAAATGCTTGCTATTGTCATTTAATCATTTAGCCTTATAACTGCTCTATGAGAAAGATACTATTTTTTTTTTCAGTTGAGGAAGCATCACAAAATGGGTATGTTGCCTAAAATCAGGCAGGTAGGAAGGGGCAGAGCTAGGAGTTGATTTAGGCTGTCAGTACTTGTTTACTACACTAGAACACCTGACAGTAGCTATGCTCTTGGCGCTGTGGAGTCTTCTTTCTTCAGTTATCACTTTCCACTGGGTGTGCACAGTCCCATTGAGGCACTACCATATCCACCACAGATATGGTGGTAATGTCCCTTGAATTTTTCAATGCCCCTGACTTTCAAATAAGATTGCCACTCCCTTCAGAAATTCAAGGAAGTAGGAAAGTGCTATTCAATGGTTATTTCAGTGATATTCAAAGATATTTTTAATGCTGGTAGAAATTCAAATGAATATTAGTTCCTCTTTCTGTGGCTCTTTCTCCAAGCATATTTATAAAGAATATGGTTACTAACATTCATAATCATGACTTGTAATTTATCAGTTTCCTTCACATAATGTGTTCTACACAGACCTCCTGTGAGACAAACGACATAACTATCATGTGTGGCATGCAGAGGCCAGTGTTTTTTCAATATTCTATACTTGAAAATGGTAGATAAATGTCAAAATTCCACACTTTTGACCTTGAGGTCATTGCTCAAAAGAGAAGAGAAGAATTTTGGTTTATGTAGACAGAAAAGTGCTCTCTCTACAACAGTGCCAACTCAGGGCCAAAAGACCATTTGTGCCCTGAAGTTGATCTTTGCTTTATGTTGGGTGGCATAGAAAACCATAACAGAAAGCCAGTCAAGCTTCATCAAGCACATTTATTGCTCAGTGACAAAGTTGAAATCACTTTGTTCTAACAGTTGACTTTCCACTGAACTCTGAAAAGAGTAAGCAATTACATAGTTCATGCTATTTAGCAGAATGAATGCTTGCTTAGTTTATTTTACACTTCCAGATTTGATCTGTCACACTAGAAATGATAATACCCCTAAGCAATTATTGCATTTGTCATTTGTTGCTCTACTGTATATTTCCCTAAGCTCCAGATGAAAAATAAATCTCTTTTGAGTGCTCCATGTATAAACTATTTGGTAAGAGCTACAGCAGAAAGAACTGCTCAGCAGTGATGAGACCTCCCTAACAAAAGTAATTTTGGACTTCCTTTTCCAATTTTTAGCTTAAAACTCTCCACAAAATAAAATCCAGGTGGCCCAGAGAGAGTTGAATGTGCTTCAGATAATTGGTTAACTTCTGGCAGATATCTTTCAATTAGTTGCTTGATTCTACTCTTTGCAGGAAATCAAAAGATCTGCCTGTTTTTTGATTTGGGAAATTTATTTTATCTTCTTATTTTATCAGTCTTGTGGGGAAATTAGTTGTTTAGAGGGGGAGAGACGTTTAGTTCCCATCTAAAATTATGGTTTAAACATTTTTTCCTGATACCAGTTATTTAAGTTAAAGGTCCCTTTACTCAGTAAATGTATAATGACTACTTCTCTTTTGAATATCATTATGGGGGAGACAAAGAAGAACACATAAAGCTCACTCACTTTTTCCCTGACATAGAATTTGTAATCTAGTCCTATAATTGATTGACATAGAAAACCAGGATAAAAGAAATCACTCTTTACCCCCAAATAAAAACAGACAGGGAAAGCTTTATTATTAGAGGGGAAAAGGGGAAATGTTAGAATTTCAGTTCCTTCAAAGATAAACTACTTTCTAAATGTACACACAGGTAACTGAGAAAGGAGATGTGTTATACCGGATTATCAGTTTATAAAATAGTTAAAAGCTGAGACTTTCTACCAAAAATGATGGCATTAATTCTAGAATAGTAAACCTATAGTTCCTGTCACTGTATATCTTTAAATACTCTGAGAATGTATAATATGCTATCTTATGCCTTGATGAATTCTAGCTCCATCCTGCCTGCCATTTTTTCCTGATTTATAAGTCAAGTTACTCATTGAAAGTTCTGGCCCTTGCTGTAAAAAGATTTGGTTAAAAAGCAGGAAAAAAAAATAATTTACGGAGGCTTCCCTGGTGGCGCAGTGGTTGAGAGTCTGCCTGCCAATGCAGGGGACACGAGTTCGTGCCCCGGTCTGGGAAGATCCCACATGCCGTGGAGCGGCTGGGCCCATGAGCCATGGCCCATGAGCCTGCGCATCCGGAGCCTGTGCTCCGCAACAGGAGAGGCCACAACAGTGAGAGTCCCACTTATCACAGAAAAAACCGCCCCCCCCAAAAAAAAATTTACACACATTTATTTGGGTTAGCACTCTCATAAATATGTTTTTATTTCTTTTCCATTAGAAACCCTGAGTCTTTATTAACTGTAACAAATAAACTGCTTTTATTTATTTTATTTTTTTATTTTTATTTTTTTTTGTGGTATGCGGGCCTCTCACTGTTGTGGCCTCCCCCGTTGCGGAGCACAGGCTCCGGATGCGCAGGCTCCGGATGCGCAGGCCCAGCGGCCACGGCTCACGGGCCCAGCCGCTCCGCGGCATATGGGATCCTCCCAGACCGGGACACGAACCCGTATCCCCTGCATCGGCAGGCAGACTCTCAACCACTGCGCCACCAGGGAGGCCCATAAACTGCTTTTATAATTCAGATCTGTTTTGTCTTGTACTTTGAAAAAATCAAAGATCTAAAGTTTCCATTTTCAAGGTTGAGTCACAGTTGTGTTTATCACCTGTTACCTATTGATATGGGGTTGAATGAGCTTCTGTTTACGAAAGACTGTGTATTTTTCTAATATACTGGTATTAATGAGAGATTGGTTCAAGATGGCGGAGAAGGACGGGCTCCCACTACTTCTTGGGAGAACACTGGAACCACAAGTAACTGCTGAACAATCATCGACAGGAAGACACAGGAACTCACCAGAAAAGATACCTCACATCAAAAGACAAAGGAGAAGCCACAGTGAGACAGTAGGAGGGGCGCAATCACAATAAAATCAAATCTCATAACTGCTGGGTGGGTGACTCACAAACTGGAGAAAACTTATATCACAGAAGTCCACTCACTGGAGTGAAGGTTCTGAGGCCCACGTCAGACCTCCGAACCTGGGGGTCTGGCAATGGGAGGAGGAAATCCTAGAGAATCAGATTTTGGAGGCTACCGGGATTTTATTGCAGGACTTTGACAGGACTGGGGGAAACAGAGACTCCACTCTTGGAGGGCACACACAAAGTAGTGTGCGCATCAGGACCCAGGGGAAGGAGCAGTGACCCCACAGAGACTGAACCAGACCTACCTGCTAGTGTTGGAGGGTATCCTGCAGAGTTGGGGGGTGGCTCTGTCTCACTGTGAGGACAAGGACACTGGCAGCAGAAGTTCTGGGAAGTACTCCTTGGCGTGAGCCCTCCCAGAGTCTGCAATTAGCCCCACCAAAGAGCCCAGGCAGGCTTCAGTGTTGGGTCGCCTCAGGCCAAACAACCAACAGGGAGGGAACCCAGCCCCACCCATCAGCAGACAAGCAGATTAAAGTTTTACTGAGCTCTGCCCACCAGAGCAACAGCCAGCTATAAACACCACCAGTCCCACCCATCAGAAAACTTGCACAAGCTTCTTAGATAGCCTCATCCACCAGAGGGCAGACAGTAGAAGCAAGAAGAACTACAATCCTGCAGCCTGTGGAACAAAAATCACATTCACAGAAAGGTAGACAATATGAAAAGGCAGAGGGCTATGTGTCAGATGAAGGAACAAGATAAAACCCCAGAAAAACAACTAAATGAAGTGGAGATAGGCAACCTTCCAGATAAACAATTCAGAATAATGATGGTGAAGATGATCCAGGACCTCAGAAAAAGAATGGAGGTAAAGATTGAGAAGATGCAAGAAATGTTTAACAAAGACCTAGAAGAATTAAAAAACAAACAGAGATGAACAATACAATAGCTGAAATGAAAAATACACTAGAAGGAATCAGTAGCAGAATAACTGAGGCAGAAGAATGGATAAGTGACCTGGAAAACAGAATGGTGGAATTCATTGCTGTGGAACAGAAAAAAGAAAAAAGAAAGAAATTAAATGAAGACAGCCTAAGAGACTTATTATATAAATAAAATAAAATAAAAAGATGATATTTTACTGCTCTTCTGCAAATAGGTAAGTACACTCTGTAAAAATCCATAGCAATCCTACATTTACCACATTTAGTCTCTTGGCACTCATTCAATAACAAATACTCATTGTTATAAGTCTCTGTTTTTATGGATCTTATGGGGAGAATGTCTCTGCAACCAATTAGCAAACTTCATGTTGGTTAAGTCTTACATCTTCTTTGCTGCCCATGGTTCACAGTACTAAACAGGGGTATGACTGCACCATCATCATCTAACTTGCAATGACCTTATGTAAGCATGCTCTGAATACTTCTATTCAGATCAAGTGGGGGGGGGGTACGTGGAGAGCATCTTACCATTTGCCTGATTTGATCCCTCTAAAGTAATTATGTTTCACGTGTCTAAAATTTTTGAAGTGTACAATCTGCTCTAACTACCATAACTCACTGGATATTTGATTAGAACTGAAAAAAGTCAGCATTTCTTCTGGCTGATATGTGGGATTTAAAAAATTTTTAATAACTGTGAGAAGATATTAATACTTTCTTCCAAAACTTAGATTACCTGAATGATTGTTATACTTCTGTATGAAACTGGTATTTTTATACTTTTACATCTGAGATCCATAGGAGACCTTTACCTTAAGTAAACCAGTAAGCATTTCTGTTACTTTTGTGGGTCTGTCTATGAATACTGTATATGTACAGAATATTAAACATATACTGGGTAAAAGTGATTCCTTTAATTTTCCATCCCAAAATATAGTTTTTCCATAAATACTACTACTTCTTTTTTAATGCTCAAATGACATGATTTGGTTAACCTACATTCAGAGTGAACAACTATTTTCACCAGAGAAAATTTCTGAATCTTATAACAAACATCTCCTCCCCTACATCTAGATCAAATCAGAATTGGCTAGACTTCTAATATGCTTTGAGTGTTTGCAGCAGACACCATGGAACTCTGAAATCAAGGGCTCCTAACCAATCCCATGCTGTATTTATCACAGTTCCCAGCACTGTGAATTTTTTCTAGGATTCTATTAAATATAAGAACATAAACATTACTGGAAAATAGAGTTTGTGGGCCTTGTTGTGTGTTCTCTGTCAGCTATTAACATTTTTCTCAGTTGTTTAGTTACATGAAGATAATCTCTTCTAATTATCAGACAGATATATATAAATACACCAAATCGTTAGGCAATCACCCTGCAGATAAACTGATTCCCATGAATATTACAGCAGGTCATAGGTGTACACACTGCTGATGTAGTTTTTAGGTTGATTTAGAATTCACCATAATAAGGTGTGCTCTGATTCTCCAAGGAAGCCCAGATATTCTACAAGCTACTTTAAAATGCCAAACATTACATACCAAAGACTTCCACTAAATACAAAAAAGAAAAGAAATAGTCTTTTAATTGATATTAAAGATGGAATGTAATATTTCTTCCTCCAGATGAAACTCAAAAGAAATAGGCTTTTCTTGTGAGTCTGGCAAGAACTATCAAGAGTGAAACAAGATTCTTGATTCATTAGCAGAAAAATACTGATTTTAACTTTTATTCTCTGAGCCTAGGCTATGACATTTAGCCAAGGACCACTTTTATCTTAATTATGTATGAAGAATCCACTATGTGTCAGGCACTTAGGTGTCTTTGTTCCTTCTGATGAAAGGAGTAAGGAAAAGTTGACTGAAAGCAGAGAAGGAGTGAGGAAGGAGAACTCCAAGTTTTTTTAGCTACGGATTAACCAAGTATTTTGTTAGAGCAGATAAGAAATTTTGGCACTATAATTTGAACTGATTTATAGAACCACTATGTTAAAAATTTAGGGAAGCCAGGTAAATTCACCAAATATTTCACTGTAATGTATTCTCCATTATTTGCTCTTTTTCATACCCTGCATGTGTCTGTGAGAAGAAACCACGTGCTCCAATAAAAATAATTTGAGTCATTTATAATGGTATCCAAAGATATAAAGCATCTTTCAGATATTATAAAGACAAAATAGTCTTGTATTTATTTTGTATACATCAGAGAATAAATTGCCCAAATAAGCCATTAGTTTCTTTGCTCAAATTTTGTGTATTAGAAAACACTAGGTGACAGTGTAACTTTAAAGCAAAATGAGCACACATTTTCTGAGTTCACATTAACCTTCAGATTTGAAAATTTAGCATCTAGGCTTAAGCAATGTTTTAACTTTGGAGACAACAAAAAACTACTACTTATAGAGTTGCTTTCAGATAAGAAAAAATAAAAGATTAAAAGGTTAAAATATCTGCTATTATCCCTGTTGACTCACATTTCTCTCTCCATAGTATGCGAGGATTTTCAGTAAGAGATGCTTTCATCATGCAGCAGAAAATTTCATTTTCAAGTCTTCATTATCTAAGATGCTGTTGCTATTTCTGGATTTTTCTAGATGGCTCTTCATTAAGTTACCTAAATTCATGTCTGTTTTTCATCCATCTAAATTTTAAAGCAAAGTAACATTTCCCAGTTGTATATTTATTTTGCAGAAAACTAAAAAGACTTTTTTTTGGTTCTATTACAACAAAAATAATGTGTACAGAGTAATTTGGGGGGATAATCTAGCAGTTTTCCTACATTATTGAAATATGTCAGATATGTGGCTTTATAGTTAATATAAGCTTCTATGCAGGGATCCCAGAGATCCATTCAACTATTGTGCTGGAGTTCTTTCCCCTTCCAGAGCATTTGAGCTAAGGTTTAAGCCATGGAAATATTATCTATGTTAAAATAATCATAGACATGTGTAATAAAGAATATGGCTGGCCTTTGTCCCTGGTTCCTAGGAGGTAGCCTCTAATGCTTGAAATTTCCTGAATCACTGGGGTATCTTTATTATTCATAGTGGGCCCCTAAAATAACACCTGATAGTTTATGCTAATGAGGTGACTCATGGTGGGCCCCTCCATAGTTTATACTAACGTGATTAGTGTTAATGATGGATGATTCAGTAGGATGGGGGGCTGGCCATGTTAGAAAGACAAAGAGTGTGATTAGATGGTTGGGGTTTTGAACATGTGTTATCAACCCAACCTCTGAGGAGGGAAAAAGAGCAGCAGATGGACTTCAACCATATGGCCAGTGAGTCAATCAATTTTGCCTATGTAATGAAACTGAATGAAAAGTCAGGACGCGGAAGCTCGGGTGAGTTTTCATAGTTGGCAATACTCTGTGTATTGTCATACATCAACGTGCTGGGAAATTGATGCTTCCAGAGGAGATGGAACCCTCCTAGATCTTACCCTATGTGTCTCTTTCTTTGCCTGGTTCTAACTTACATCTGCAGAAAAAAGAATGTTGCCTGCCGTCAAGCTGTCAGCCACTGCAGCTCCCCAGCTGTGCATCCTGAGGAAAATTCAGGATAAGAAAAATGGGATACTGGCCCTAGATAGTTAAGATGCATATCAAAGGAATACTTTCAATGAGCCCAGACTCCTGCATCTTCCTATACACAGAAAAGCACTAAAATCATTACCTTGAAATGTCTGGGGTTTTTTTTGTGTGTGTGATTAGCAGTAATCTTTTGATTTTAGACTATATGAGTTTTTGTTATTTTAGTAAAAACTCTTATATATCCTGGCTCCTCCCTTACTTCTTTGGAATAATTCCTCAGAGCTATCTGAGAGGCTGATTCCCAGGCTATAATGCTCAGAAAGATCATCGAATAAAACATAACTCTCAACTTTTAGGTTGCGTATTTTTTTTAGTCGACATATCCTTTTGCCATAATAAAACTATCATTACAAATATAGCATTTTCCTGAGTTCTGTGAGTTATTCTAGCCAATTATTGAACCTAAGAGGGTAGTGAGAACTCCCGAATTTGCAGCTAGCTGGTCAGAATTAAGGATGGCCTCCTGACCCCCAAACTTGTGGCTGGTTTCTGAAGTAAGTGCAATTTTGTGGGGGACTATCCCTTTAACATCAGATTTGACAAGCTCATTGCAACATGTCATACAAAAAGCCCACATTTCAAATTAGTTCAACATGCTTTGATAGATGTTTAGATTTTTTTCTCCAAATCACCATATAATTCTCTTCCATATTTCCCTCAGCTATTAGTGACACTTGCCTATGCACACCTATTTTCAATTAAGCATTGAATCAGCTCATTTCTCCCAGAATAGTAATCTATTCTATAACTTACAAATGAAAATGATGATTTGAAGTTTGTAACCTCCTTTGGTGAAGCAGAATTTTCTGGGAGGTGAGTGTATTATAACATCTTTTTAAATCTGAGCTGCTCATATTTTCTGTTTTGCCTTCAGGGAAAGTATAATCCAGAGAGGAAAAAGGTTGAGACAAATAAGGTATCTTAGGTTATTGCTGCACATGGGTCTTTTATCCAGTGTGGAGAGGGTGCTCAAGATCATCTGAGAGCAATGTCAATGATAAGACTGCCATTTTTAAGCTCTACCTGTTGTGGAGATAGTGGACATTTTACATTTTTTCTACCCAGCATCAAGTCCTCTCTCCCTTTTTTCTATTAGCATCTTGATTTCCTTATATGAATGCATTTCTCTACTGGATGTAGAGTTGATAGGGGCGGTATCTATGTCTACAGTTCCTCTCATTGCCATGGTGCAGTCAGAGGGCAGATATTGGGAGCTTTGATTCTTCAGTAGGTGACAAGAAGTTACAGGGATGGTTAAAAGTCAGCTTTATGTAGGCCAAACTGTTCTTTTCTCTTACAATCTGTGAATCACTCAAATTTTTCCAATAAACCTAATTTTTCCCTTAGGTAGGCAGTCAGACTTTGTCGCCTACAACCAAAAATCCTGACTCACTTGGTCTTCAGAAAGTGACTTATAAATGTTTAAAGGTAAGCAAATTTCCTAAAATAGAATATACTCTGTTAGTCATGGCCCCAAACAGAATATGTCCATAAGAACCAGGCTGGAGGTAGAGAGAATTACAGCACGTTAGTAAAGCAAGAACTGCTTCAGACATTTAGGAAATTTAAATGACCTGGACAACAATATGACCCATGGCATGGCATGGAATAAAGGCAGGAATGACCCAAGAGTCAAAGCCTGAGTACAGAGTAATGGGGGAAAGTATTACAATAATTAGATTCTAAGATACTTCATCCTGAAGAGGAAAAAGTAAGGGTTAAGTCAAAATATGTGTAAGCATATGAAACCACTGTTATAATGAAAAAATATTTACTAGAGATCTAACACATTTAATACTATAACACTGTCTTTCTTCTCTATTAAAATTAGTAGATGAGGTTAGAAATAAGAAATGACATAAATTCCAAATTCTATTTGGAAAAAATTATTTAAGGGCAGAGGATGGTTGAAATTTCCTATGGAAGATATTCAGAAGTTTTTTTTTTCCACTTTGGAATGGTTTAGATGTAAGCCTAAGCTAAGAAACCCTGGGTATTCTGAATTCATATAACGAGCAAATATTGTTATAATAAAAATTATTTCAAAGGAACCTCCACTGCATACAACACTACCACTTAACATGTGGTCAGAGGAACAACGGCATCATTGACCCCTTGGATCTTATTAGAAATGCAGGATCTCAGGCTCTACTCCAGCTCTATTGACTCAGAATCTGCATTTTAACAATATCCCCAAGTAATGTGTATGAAAAGTATTGGTATAGAGCACAGAGCAAATATTTTGAGTCCAAATCTCATGGTTTATAACTTACTCCTTACAAGTCAATAAGGCATCTTTAAGACATAAATGAAATTTCTTAGTTCACTAGCATTTGTTTAATATAGTGAAGGCTGAAAAAAAGAATCATACTGACAAATTATATTTCAGGTTTAAACTATGTGGTCATTTGAATTAATCCTCAGACTCAAACATAGACAATTAAAATATTTTGATGAAGTTAATCATCTAATTTCTGTGATCATAGTGTAGAAAGTTAAAGAAATAAAAACTATAATTCCCTTTTTAAATAAAAATTTTTAAACAAAGGCGTCATGTTTAGCCACAAGAAGTGAATCTCTTATAACAATACAAGGGAAAGAATATTTTTTGTACCATACTTTTAATTTCAGTTTGAAAACCTTAACAGATGTGCTAAATACATACGGGAGATATACCCACAGATCCTTATAGATAGATGTATTTATCTCCAGACTCCAAAATACATGCCCTTGATGGTCCCCTATTATATTGTACATACAACGCAATAGAATATGGTGGAAATGATGAACTTCCATGACTGGGTTATGAAAAACATGAACACCTCCACCATTTTCCCTTGGATCACTTGCTGTTTGGGATGCCAGCACCATGTTGTGATAACACTCAAGCAGTACTATGGAGAGGTCTATATGGTGAGGAAATGAGACCTCCTTTTAACAGCCAGCATCAACTTGCCAGCTATATGAGTGAGCCATCTCAGAAGCAGACGTCTTCAGCCAACAGTTTGATTGCAACCTCACAAGAGACTCTGTGAGAGAATCACCCACCAAACCACCTCTTCTTATAAAGGTTTTTTTTTTTTTTTTTTTTTTGCTGTACGCGGGCCTCTCACTGTTGTGGCCTCCCCCATTGCGGAGCACAGGCTCCGGACGCACAGGCCCAGCGGCCATGGCTCACGGGCCCAGCCTCTCCGCGGCATGTGGGATCTTCCCAGACCGGGGCACGAACCCGTATCCCCTGCATCGGCAGGCGGACTCTCAACCACTGCGCCACCAGGGAAGCCCAAAGGTTTTTTTTTTTAAATTTATTTATTTTTATTTATTTTTGGCTGCATTGGGTCTTCGTTGCTGTGCATGGGCTTTCTCTAGTTGCCACGAGCAAGGGGTACTCTTCACTGCGGTGCGCAGGCTTCTCATCGCAGTGGCTTCTCTTGTTGTGGAGCATGAGCTCTAGGTGTGCAGGCTTCAGTAGTTGTGGCACGAGGGCTCAGTAGTTGTGGCTCGTGGGTTCTAGAACACAGCCTCAGTAGTTGTGGCACACGGGCTCAGTTGCTCCGTGGCATGTGGGATCTTCCCAGACCAGGGCTCGAACCCCTATCCCCTGCATTGGCAGGCAGATTCTTAACCACTGTGCCACCAGGGAAGTCCAAACCACATCTTTTGAACACACAGGGACTGTGAATAATAAAGGTTATTACTTTCTTTGAAGTAATTTGTTATGTGGTCACAATTAAAACTAGATATGGGTTTACTTCATCAGAGATTGGTATTGCATTATATCATATAAGCTCACTCTAAAATTCAAGTTTTAAAATGATCATCTGTAATAACAAAGTTTTTAGAGATCATCGAATGTAGCACGTTATTTCCATCAAGGCCTCACTTAAGCCATTCAAGATAGATTAAAACAATTTCTCTGAAGGTTTTGGAAGATATGTTCTAGAAGCTGCTATGAAGATCATAATGAAGAAAGTTATTTGGTCTGCCATGAATGTGTGATAATAAAATAAATTCTTTTTCATGTAAACCTTATAGTCTTGAGGGTGAAAAATTGAGTGCAGGCTCAGACTCTCATTTCTCTCAGTTTGTTTCATTTTATTTTGGGGAGGTGACTTCTTTTAACAAATTGCACACTTGTTCATCTGATTATTTTCCTCAAAATAGTTTAATTAGTATTAATATTAGATATCATATGATAAGGAAAGATATCTTCCTAACAAAATAAAGAGGTATTTGAGGTTGACCAAAAACCAAGGAAGGCAAGAATGTATATATGTAGCCTGTGTACTTGTGGGTTTATGCTCCTGCAGCCAGAGGTTCTGTCTGATAGTGTTACAAGGGAGGTGTGGGAAGTAGCCTTTTGTTGGGTGGGAGAATTCAGTAATTCACTCTTCTTGACAAAAGCTAGAGCCAGATAAAACTCATCTCACTCTCTCAAGTTAAATAAGACAAAGCCAAAATCTGGAGTTAGTCTAACAGAATAATTCTGTAGACCAATACAAATTGGTGATAATCTCACATAACATGGAGGCATTACCACAATATCTAGAAGGAAGAAAATCATCATATAATGCCAAGAGTAGAAATAGCTGGAACTGTGTAAGTACAGTTCAGGTGGGAACTTTGAGTCCTTGTAAATTGATAGAGAATAACAGTGACAATTATAAAGACCTTCACACTAGGAAGAGTCATTTCTCACCAACTAGTGTGGGACTGAAAGAGAACAGAATTCACAGAAGATGAATAGTATCTGTATAAGTAAAGGAGAGAAATCTGGGCCAGAACAGAGGCAATTATCTTAGTCACATTCAACAAAATTTTCATTAGTTCTAAGTGAAGAATGGTAATAAGTTAAAACCAGAACTCTACTATTTTTTATTTATAGTTTACAGATATAACTTGCTCAAGTTAACTGAATAATTAACTGTATAGGTAGCATTCCAATTGGTCAGTCCATTGATTCTCAATTAATCCTTTGTTATATTATGTAAGTCTCAAGCTTAAGATCCCCTTAACTTGGAAGGTAATATATTAAAGCAAGTTGTGACACAGGTAGAGTGCATAAGAGCACAGCCCACATGTTGATGTTTTTCTGCACATCTGGGCATTGAATATCACATAGGCATAATGAAAAGTATGAGCTCCATAAAGCTGTAATCATTGAAATCATGATTATACACATTTTGTTTCACTAGAATTGAACAGATAATTAAGGGAAAGTACAAAATTTTGGATGCTTAATTGTCCAGGTTAAATTATACTGTTTTCTCCTGTCAAAAGGGAGAATGTACAATTTTAACCTATCAAAGAGTTCAGTTAACTTGAGGTGTACACCATCTTAGAAAAACATATTGCAACAAATGTATTGATGCCCTGCAGAACTGGTACACGGTAGTTTGTTACTCTCTGTAAACTGAGGAAAAATTTGATTCTGGGAATTTCATCTTTGAGGAAAGGTAGCAGCTATTTTTAGAGAACTGCCAAAGGAGAGGCTCATTTTTCATATTTGCTTTATATTCATGATCATGATCCTTCTCTTGCAAGGACATCACTTTCCAGTCAGAGCAATGAGACTTCCTCATCCCCTAAGGCCACTCAGTAATAATCTTTCTCACCTATTTTTACTGAAGCTAGAAGCCATGATCCAAGAGTCAAGAAGCTGGTTTCTTTTTTTCTGGTTCTGTTAGCAGATTTGCCATGAAGCCTTGGAACAAATTTTTCCTTACTGCCTGTTTTCTCAAATGCAAGTAAAGACGCTATTTTCATTTTTTCTCTCTTCTTAGCAGGATGAAGCTGGGAAAGGTCTGTGAGCTTCTTAGGAAAACATGTAGCATAAATGAAAGATACTACTTTATTTTTCTCTAGGTTAAGGGGGAAATCCAGGAACATGTGCAACTAAGAAGATGGCTTCAAGAGTAATTAGGTAAACATTTTAGAAGAATAAACTGCTCACACCTGATCTTTAAGGCTTTAGTAGGAATAAATAGAAATACTCAGCAGGTGACCCACTAGCAGAACAGTTTGTTGGTTATGCACTGCAGTCACATATTTGAGCTCAGGAATCTAGAGAGGAAGGCAAAGTGTGATTATAACCAAGAGATGAAAAGGCTTGGAATAAAATAACAGTGGAAAGAATAAAGGGAAGAAGTAGATGTCCAAGACCTAACAGCAACTTAAAACTTCATACCTCTATTTTAGGGAAGTCTGATTGTTAGTATTCACTGTGTTGAATAGCCAATATTTTTTGGCTAAGAGCTTAGAAGGAAGCAGTCAGTGTTACTTTTTTGTCAAATCTGCTTAAATGAGAGATTTTCAAGGTGTGCTTTTCACAGGGTTTTGAGGAGGATTTTATTCTTACTTCCATTGCGTATGTTGAACCCATGTTTTCTTTTTGTTTCAACCTATAATTCAGGTATCTACCTCCTCATAATTTGTATTACCAATTCAACGTTCTGTCCAATCCAATCCATTTGACACATTGTGACAAGAATAATCCCAATATCATGGCTCTTCCACTCAAATCTTTTAGTGATCCCTCATTTGTTACCAAATAAAGTACACGTTCCTTGTTTAAAAATCCAAAGCCTATTACAGTTTGTTTCTAACTTACCTCTTTTTCATCTCCCACCTTTTTCTAATATAAGATCTAAGTTCTGGCCATTCTGAGTTGCTCCCTAGACCCTGATTAGGCTTATACCTTACTTACTCTGGACTTTACATATACCTTTCTCTTTGACTAGCACGTTTCTTTGATCCTTTTAAAAAATAATTATGAAAACCCATCTAGGAAATTTCAGACCATGTCCCACCTCTTATATCCACAATAATTTCCCTGATCCCCCCATTTGAAAATCAGCCCTCCCATATGAAGTTAGCTTACAACATTTGTATGTCCTGTTCACATAACTAAATTATAATTCATTTATTCATCATCTTTTACCATTTATTTAGTCATTCATCAAACATTTACTGAGCCTATATTATGTGTCAGACTATGGTTGGAAGTTGGCAGATAGAGACATAAGACCCAATACTTATTCTTGAGTAACACAAACATGTAAGAAAACAATTAAAATGCAGTGTGAAAATTGCTACAAAGAAGTGATGTATCAAGTGCAATGTAAGCAGAATAGAGGGAATGCCTAATACTAAAGTAAGTAGCAATTGCATCTAATGAAAATAATATCAAAATATGATAGTAAAATAAAGTATACTGCTAGTTATTTTAAAGTATAGTAAAATTCCCTCTAGTAAAATTATAATCACCCCTTTCAGAAGAGGGGACCCAGGCTCAGAGAATTTGCTGTTTGGCCAAGGTCACACAGCTGGTAATTAGCAGAGCCAGGATAACACCTACCTCTGTGGGAGAGAAAAGTACCAGGGCATCAGGACAGGATGGGATGGGGGAGTGGTAATTGGAGAGAGAGATTCTACTAGGTACTAGAGAGCAAGTTATTTGATTTTGGAGACCAGGTCTAAACCCAAGTTTCCTTCTCAAGTATTGTTTACATAGTAATGTCTTTAACAATAACTTTTTAATGTAGATACTATTGAATGTAGGATGAAAGAAAGTTTAGACTATGCCAAGTTAAAGTCATTGGAATTTTAGTCAATTTAGTAAAGAAAATCCCTTTTTCCCATGCAGGTATGGAATGATCTAAAATTTGGTAATCTATGAGACAGCTCTCCTCAAACCTACTGCTATATGAGGAATGAAAAACTTTGACAATTTCAACCATGCAATGTTTAATTTTTACTTGAAGGTATTACTGGCATTTTGTGAGGCTTGTGGTTTAGATTCAAGGAGGAAGTGAAACTTAAAGAACATTGCTAGTCACCAAGTGTAGTAGAAACTGCAAAAAAGTCACTCAACTCAGAAGCTACTCAGATCTCCATAGTCTTAGGGTAACCAAGAGATTAGTTTGATGGTTCAGGGTGGAACCCCTAAATATGCACATTTTGTTTTGTTCTTGTTTTTCTAAAAACCTTGCCAAAATATGCAGTTAGTTTGTTGTTTTTTTTTTAACATGGTTATTACTTATATCCACACTAGATCTTGTTTTATACATGCCTGGGCTCCAGAATTAAACTCAAAGGGTAGCTCCAAAATATCCTATACTTTCTGATGCATGAGGGGTAGAATGGAAAAACTATTCAAGTATGCAAATCATGAGATTTTATGACTGTATCTTATTAGTGAACAAATATTGAAACTATACTGGAAGCACAGACTCCTTATAGAGTATAAGTGTAAAGTAAGCAATGTTTTACAAATGTGCTGAAATAGCAAAGTGATGAATTTATTGATCATGACATTTACATGGAATGCTGTTTATTGCCTTGGTGTAGTGAATATTTAGTCTAATTCTCCAAATCCCTTTCCTTCCTCAAATAATGTAAATCCCTGAAATAATGGTTAGAAATTGAGGTAACAGAGAACAATATCATTACTGTATTAGAATGAATACATCTGAGGACTAAGAAAATGGAAAATACAAATGTAGTGAGATTGCTATAAAACTTAAGGAGTTTTCTATGCATAATCAGATAAAAAGTGCTTAACATTCACAAATTTCCCTTTGCTCTTTTTGCATTATTTCAAAAACTCCAAATTTCAGTATCTCTAATGAAATTAAAGTTAAAATTTAAATGTGGGGAGGTGGAAGTGACCTCTAGTCCAAAGCTTTCCCTTTAGAGACTTTGGCACAGATTTACAGAGAGTTTCGTTAAGTTGTCAAGGCTATGGAAACCATGAACAGTGGAGCCAAGAGGAGTCCCAGGTTTTGAATTCATTGTTCTTTTCAAGAGTTGGTGCTACTTCTCTGTCTTTAATGAATTAATAGAGGTAGGGCCACTACCTCTCCTTGAACATGCTCTTTTGTAGTAAGTTTAATTCTGGTCTCCCATTTAATCATTTCAGAAAGGCCTCCCCCCATTTCTCCCCTTTTTTGAAATTAAAAAGATAATCATCACCCAGGGAAAATGGACCTTTTACTTTTCTTCTCTGTGCTTTCTTCCCTTTTGACCTTTCCTCCGACTTTCCTGGTAATGCCTGGGCTGGTTGCTCAGTATTTTTATACCTGGGATAAGATCATTTTCCCTGTCCTGCAGATGCTCAAATAAAACTATGTTATATTTTTCTTGTCTTCCTCCTTCCGTGCTTCTTCTCTTTCCTTCTTTTCCTTCCAACTTTGCTTTCTTCTTATTAGGTTCAAGGCAAGATGGATGTCTATGCTCCCAGTCCATCCAAAGATGCAATCTATGGCAAGGCCAGAAGTGCTCTTTTTAAACCAGAAACCTAGTTGTAGACACTGAGCATAGTGAGAAATAGCCCCCTCAAAGTTTTCTATTTCTCATTAACTTTTAAAAGCCTTGCTGACTACATGTGCTCATTACGTTGAGTTGTAAATGACGTTTGAAGAGAATGATCCCAGCCCACTCAGTGAACAAAGAGAATACAAACAAGCATTTTGCAATTGCTTTTCCAAGGTGATACATGCTATAATACTGAGCTGAGTTACTGCTATGAAAGTTTGAAGTCCCAGAAGCCTCAAACCACTGAAAAACAAACATGAAAAATGAAAATATATAATTTGTTCCGTGTTAACTCTCTCACCTCTCACTAACTTAATAAATATAGGTAAAAGCTTTTGTCTCTACAATAAAGTGCTGTATGAGGAACTCTGACTTCTTATTTCCTCTTCCAAATTACTTTTCTTTCTTCTCTGGCCTGTTATTAATAACTCTTTGTTTATGCTGGAAGCCATACCTATCAGTGGCTAATGCTGGCTATTGGGTAAATAGGGCAGATGCCACCAATGGCCACTTCCTTTCCTAGGCAAATTGAATTCACTTTATGTTCCATTAATAATGAATATTATTACAATTTTATTTTTTATCTGAACATTGCAGTGGTGTTTGGGTGACTAGAAGGGTTACAGTCTGTATAGTCATAATTGTGGCTGTCTATTTCTCATGGTCTTCTGAGCAGGGAATCTGTCATATCAAAAGGCCCTTAATCTATCACCAGAAACTCCACTGAAAAACTCTCTCAGTACAAAATTGCCTTTTGAAAATCTACTTCCATGAAGAGAAATGCTTTTTTGAGGTCAAAAAATAGATGCAAACACCCTAAGCTGCCTTTATGCTTAACTTGGTAACTTGGGATGAACAGCATACATATTATCCTAAGTATATTAACCCTACAGCATTAGGGACTGAACTATGATGCATATTGAGGAAAAATAAATGACTGGAGAGAGCACATTTTGACATTGATTACCTGGAAATAATAGGCCTTCACACATTAATCATTCTTATGTTGAGAAGATTCATTTTTAGAGAAATTTATCCCACCTAAAATCTCTTTAACAGATTTTTCTAGGTTAGCAACATGAGGAAGTACAAAGAAGGTATAGAGCGACAAAACAGTGATGTCTAGTGGAGCCTCCGTTAGTGTAAATTCTGTACATTTGCTCGGTAGAGCACTCTCCTTGCTACCTCAGATGGCACTGTCATTCCTGGAGTCACTGCCGAGTTCCTCCAGGTTTTCACTAGAGGTGGAATGAGGTGGGTGTGCTATGCCTTCCTTGGACTTTTCCTCCATTATGAAGATTACTGTAATATCTTGCTGCCATGGTTGCTGTGCTCATGTCCATTATTTTTGTAGCAGCTGCCCTGACTCCTGTGCCTTTGCTATACTTCTCAAGTTCAGGGCAGCTGCTCACCGTCTTGGGACCTTGGGACATTACACCCTTCTAGGTATGGCTTCCAGCATAAACACCCTTCTTCCAAGAGCTGCTCTGAGCCCCTCACTCCTCATTTTGGTATCAGGGGCTCCCACTTTTCTCCTAATTTTTATTCCCCTAAAGTTAGGAGCACCTGGGAAAATGTATTCAACAAAAATATGTGCTGTGTTTTCCATGCCCTGATAGTTGTCTTTTCCAGGTTCCTTTTTTTCAGGTTTGGAGATAGAATCTGAGAGGAATTCAAGCCCCTAGAGGCTCCTGCAGAGGAAAGAACCTCATGCTACTCCCTCTTACATCATCCCCTGTCCTTTGGAGTTAAGTTGCTAGACATGGTCAGAATTCCCATGTTAAAAATTGCAGATTTGACCCTTTGCTTTTTGGAGTCTCTTTGAACTTTGAAAATATGTTAGACTGTCATCCGTGATTTTAGAAAAATCAACTCTTAAGCAAAGTATTAGTGGGAAGTAAGCAGTAGAGTCCAATGAAATCAGATGGCCTGCCTTAGAACTCTCTCCTTGCCATCTATCACAAACCTCATATGTTTGTTGTGAGGATTAAATGAAATAATACATGAAAAGGAAGGATAAAAATGTTTGAATCAATATCCAGTTAGAGGACATCATGAGAGGGAAAAACCCATTTATAATAGTAACAAAAAAGGTTAAATACCTAGGAATAAACTCAACAAGAAATGTACAAAACATATATGAGTAAAACTTTGAAGTTCTTCTGAAAGACACTAAGGTAGAGCTGAACAAATGGAAAGACACTGCTGTTCTTGGTTATAACGACTCAATATCCTGAAGCAGACAGTTATCCCTAAGTTAATGTATAAATTACACAAAATCTCAATAAAAATACCGACAGGCTTTATTACAGAGTTAGAAAATTTCACACTAAAGTCCATTAAGAAGAAAAAACATGCAAGAACATCCAAGAAAAACTAAAAATAGATAAAAACTATGAGGGAGGGATTAGCTGTATCAGACTAACACATACTGTAAAGCAAGCCTCTATGATTAAAACAGTATGGTGTTGTCACATGAATAAACAGACCCATCAGTGGAATAGGACAGAAAGCCCAAAAATGTACCCAAGTAGATATGCAAATTTAGCAAATGATAAAGAGGGCATCTCAAATCATAGGAACAAAAATGGACTTTTTAATAATCAGTATTGTGACCAATACTGATTATTTAAAAGGTCCACAATACTGACCAATAATCAGTATTGTGACTACCTTTTGAGTAGTTTTGACTTTTAGAACCAGGTTAATGTTTCACATGCTCAAAAATCAATGAAAAGTAACCACAATGAGGGTGGAATCCATAATGAAATACCAACAGTAACAAATGAACCTAACTGTATTACAAATGAGTAAAATAACCACACTGAAGGGGGTGAGGAAGAAAAGAACTAATCTAACTTTGGGAAATCAGTATTTTGACTAGATACAGTAAGGCTAAAGACATGAAGAATTTTATGCAAATACTTTTCTCTAGTTAGAAAATCTACTTTTCACAGAAGTTGAATTAGCAAATTTGAAACTATTTTGTGAATATTCTAGAACTGAGAAAATAAGCAAATATATTCTAGGTAATGAGGCCAGGTTTTTCAGCTCTCGAAGAAAGAAGTTATAAATAGGGAAGTGGGGAAGGCTAGACACTGTGGTGGTGGAATAGAATCAGAACTCATGGTTTTCAATGTTTATACAAATAGATATAGAAATAGATAAAGATATGTATACATGTGAATACATATTTTTTCTAGTTCTGTCTTCTAAAGGGGCCTAGAAGCAATAACACTGTGATAGCAGTGATTATCTAGCTTCTACATCTTGGTCTGAAACAGAATTCTCTGATAAAACAGATCAGGACCCCTTGGAGAAATGACTGGTTTTAGCACTAGGGCGGGGAACATAGAAGATCAATCTGGAACATTTTGTGGTGCCAGAAAGTAAGGGAGAATTAAAAAGTTAACATGAGTGGGTTGAAAAGACACAGAAGCCAAGTAAAAGGACCCCCTAAGACCAAAGCTGGAACAAATTTGAGCAAAATGAAATTAATAATAGTAATGGATTATAATGTTATGTTGAACAAATGTCTGTATGTCCACAGTAAAATGAATAAATAAATGGAGAAAGGAAAGCTCTTACAGTAGAATTCTAATTAAAAAATGAGGATGGAATGATGGAAATAAAACATCATCATTTGGAAAATACCACAGAGGAGAGACCTGGTAGACACTATCTCAGGTAATTTTTAGGCACACTAAAATTTGAAAACTACGGTGGTGGATTTTTGGTGTTTTTATTATATATGGATAGATTTGCATTTGTGTCATCAGCAAGTTTTTTTAAAGTATGGTGATATTTCAGTTAATTTTTGAGGTTAGATTTCTCTGCACTTGGGCTGAGCTGATAGGTTTATTCATAGGGGTATTGTCAATCTAAAGGAGGTGTATCCTATATGGATTCTAAGATATGCTCCTGTAGATTCTATGGTTGAATTAATTACTTTGGAAAAGATCAAATTCAATAAGAAAATTATTAGAAAGGAAAGGAGAGTTGATTACTTATATATTCTAAACCAGTTTGACTCTGTAGCCAAAAAGTATTGTACAAGTTCGTATTTAAGATTAATAGATTTGTACATTTGTATAGCCTGACATTTTTTCTAACTAACTTAATGTTGGACATTCCCTAGGAATGAGCTAAGGCCAAAAGACAGGAATCCCCCATGAACATGCAGAGTGCCACCTGATAATAATGAATGATGGAGAATAAAACTCTTGGTATGTGGTGCCCCATTAATGATAAGTTTTTAACTTTTTAAAAATCTTTTCTCCTTCTCTCCCTCCCTCTCCTTTCCTATTTTCTCTTCTCTTCCCTTTTTCTTTTCTTCTTTTTTGAGGCTCTGCTAAATAATTTTGATATATTTTATCAAACAGTACAGAAAACATTAGTCAACTGAAAGATCACTGCTATGCATACAACCAGGAGAACATATTTTTAGTTTCCATTTGCACATGAACTTTATCTGAGCCTTGTGCTTCCAGAAAGAAATTCTCTGTTGTGTTCTATAAAATAGCCAATCACCATGAACCAGCAGTTATGCTGTTCATTCCAAGAGAGTGTCCACTTCCACCTTTCCTCAATAACTTAGATAACACCCATCTCCATCCTTCTCATGATCCCTACAGGACTCTCAGGTGACTCCCTTGTCTACTTGCCTCTATTAAGCCCCAGCTACCCTTCCTTTTCATTTAGATGGCCCTCATTAATAAATATGCACATTCTCCTTATTACAAAACTATTATAAAACTTTTAAAATTATTAAAAACTATTTTTTAAAAGGAATAAAATTATTTCCTTAAGTTTCCAATTCATTTTTCTTTTATACCACTTATAACACTGTTTTAAATTGTATGTTTTTAGTATATAATTTACATCCACATGAAGTTCTCTAGGTAGGATAGATTAGTTTCAGAGAATAGTGATATATGTAAATGCTTTAAACTTTTAATTCCCCTTTTAATTAGACTCTCCACCAGTTTGCTTTAGTTCATTAACAATGATAAGTATTTTAAAAGTTGAATTTCCAATATTCTTTTTTCTGGTTAGAAATGAATTTAATTTCATTTATGCCAACAAATTTTCTAATGTGTAAGTCATGTATCACACAAAATTTAAACTTTTGGTGTGTGATTTCCTCTAAATCCAAATGAAAATATTTTCTTGCAGCCATCTGCTTTTTTTTTTTTTTAAACAAAAAGAAAAATGATCTTCAATATCTTCTGGGCTCTAACTAAAGTTGTATCTGCCTAACCTCAGGTCTGGAATTTTTTTTTTTTCACTTCAGTAAAAGGAAGGAAGTGGTGCCACAAATTTTTGTCAGAAAACTCTAGCATTTTTCTAACATCAATGGAAATCATGCCTCTCTTGCTTGAAGAAGTAAAGCTCAGTCAAGGCTGCCACATAAAACCGTCTAAATAGCCTAATCACCTCAATATTCTGTGTCTGACTAAAATGTGCTTGTAATGTCAGGCTCTCTTTTTACTTTGAGTTTTGTTCACTGTCATCACCTCCTACACAGTCTCTGCCCTGCTAGTCCTATCTCTTATAAGAGGTTAAGAAAAATAGGAGGGAGTTGCTTATCAGCCAGCAGGAACTGTCAAAGCATCAGTCATTCTGGCCTTCCTCCCAAGAAACAAAACAAATTATTCTCCCAGCCACCCTCCTCACTGCCCTCTGGGCTCAGGCCTAAAACTGTTTGAACTCTCCCATATGGCTCTCGATGTGTGATTGTGCCATTTCATCAGTAAGCCTCTAAAGGGCATTTACTCAGTTTGATTTATATTTTCCTTTTATCTCTAATATGCTCTCCGGAACACAAAGTCTTTCTTTGTTCTGCTTTGTCTTCCCTGCTTGCCCCTTTCCTTTCTTTATGTCCCATGGTCCTTTCATTTACTAGACTGAAGAGCACCAAACATTTTTTTATTCTAGATTTGATATTGTCATACCAAGCATTATATTTTTATTTGCATTTGTGTGATGTATGTGTGTAGTAAACAAATTTCAAAAGATTTAAAGACTATTAAACAATCGCATCTTTGGACATTGAAAAAGTGGGAGAGGTTTCACAGGGCATTTATGATATACAGTATTTCAGTAGTTCAGGTACAATGTTTTAAAGTACAGTCAATAATTGATAATACAAGAAAGCAATGGCATGTGAAACCAGTGGTACGGTTTATCTTGTCCATTCTAATAGTGTGAATGGTACCACTTATCTTAAACAAAATACAGAATACTGTAAAAATGTTGCTGCTGTCAAAGAATTTACAACCTAGCCATGTTGACAAATGAACAGAACTTGAGTGCAGACCTTAGAATTTAATCCTTAAAACGCTTAGGGGTTAATTTCAGCAGTCTTAGGGAATGAGGAAATTTCTGTAATTCACACTAAAGATAAAAAAGAAAAAAGTATGTGGGAGAAGAAAAAGGGAAAGACTTAATCAGAGAAGAAAATGGATATGTGCTCATTCTGTGCTTCTGATTTTCCAGTTCATGTTCCCTTTTTTCTCACCAACATCACAATGTTTAACTGATTGAATGTAAAGAGTGAAAGTAACTTTCACTTGGTATTTGGATTTCCTAAGAAAGATCTTTGATGAATTGTGAGAGGCAATTTGTTTTCAAGGAAGGGAAGGCTCTCATTTTCCTTGCCAGTTATCAACTAATCCCAACTCAGAATGTCTGTGACTTCCCTGAACCTAACAAAATATATTTTATGATAATTAACCCTGTTTAGTTGCACTCAGACTCAAAGCTCCCAGGGTTTCTGCTTTTCCTTTGTAAATGATGCTGAAATCCACAAGACAGTAAAATGCAGTTGGCCCAGGGGAGAGATTCTCTGAAAATATGTGAAGCGAGTCCTGAACCATAATGCTACTAAACATATATACACACAAACATATGTGTATGTCTACATGTACACACACATAATAGTAATCAATTATCACCACCCTTATCTGATTCACTGGGACGTTTTCTATTGAAACATAGGGTAAAAGTCCTTTTACTTTCTCTCATAGGTCTTAAAAGGCTTAAAAGGCACAGAAGTGATGAACCTGAGTCAGTCCATTAACGTCATCATAAATTATATAAATCAAGTCCTTTAATCATCTTCAAATTCTTAAATGAAGCCAATTGTTTTACTTGCCATGTTTCTTATCCCTAGTCAGATTTGCTTAACTGCTAGTTAAATTTAAAACACAACTGAAAGACTAAGAGTGCCTACATGCAATTTAGATTGGTTTACTACTCTGTTCATTGATACTAGAATACTTATCACACTCCCACCATGCACAAGTCTCTGAGGGAATGAAAGTAGAAAAGGTAGATGATGAGGTTCCTACTTTCATAAATTTTAATCTGAATAGCCAGTTAAATCTTGGTAAATTAGCAGCAGTATCCTTTGTCTTTCCTCAAATTATCAATTTCTAAAATGTATTTACTTTTTAAGTGAATATATACCTACTATGTGCTAGGCACAAGAGTTTCAAGTATCAACATGTCAGGGAGTGTCCTGTCTCTTACAGTGCTTACTGTCTTTAATTACTGTAGAGTTGACTCTAAGTTGAGTCTTTATTCAGAATATTGACACGTGGCAAAAATCAAAGAAAGTCACATTACCTTGAATATTCCTTGGGAAGATGTCACATTAGAGATCAACATACCATTGCTCCATAAGTCCACAGAGATGATCCCACTGCCCCCGCCACAGCCCTTGTCTTGCGACAAATCATTATTTCAGGTTGAAACCAGATGGAGTAAATTGTTTGGCTTTGTTGTAAAACCCCTCATCCAAAAGCCTATCTTTGAAAAGTAGTATCTCACACAACTAGGGTAATGTTTCTGTGATGCGAGACCTGTAGGAACTAAGACTCTTAGTGGGAAGAATTTATTCACATTTGCCAACTCATATTCATTCCAGGGTATGAGGTCACCAAGTCGAACAGCAAATAGAAAAGCCTGCACTACTGGAGTTCTCAATCTCTCTCTCCCCACCCTAGGCTCATCAAAATATACAGCTTATTTTGGAAAAATTTAAATGAGACTCAAATAATTCTATCTATCTTAGCTATTTACAGTTCTTGGGTAACAGATTGTTATGAATACTACCAAATTATTTTCCAAGTAAATATTTCTACAATGTTCCCTGGTTTTCCCCTACCCACTTAACTGAAGTACAGTGAACATAATTTAATCTTTTCTTTGTGAGTCAATATAAATTATGAATCAATAATTGGGTCAGTCATAATACAGTAATCCTCTAAGTAGACAAGATAAAATAGGTTCAGCAAAATAGCTTTATATAACTTTCTTCACCCTACTTGATTATCAGCTATCATTTCCTGTTGATCTCAATGTACCTATCTGCTTGTCTATAGCCTCTTATATCCCTCTTTTATAGTCTTCTGGGAAACCAGAGAGCCAAATTTGAAAATATTTGTATAGAATAAGATTAAATAGACTTTGAGCCAGGGCCTGAGGAGGTTTTATTTGTAACTGAAATACAGTAAGATATAAACATGGAGAGCTCCCATTTAGCTGCTCTGAATATGCCCACCATTACACTCTCAGGTAAAATGACTATATAACAACAGTACAGATGTAATTGACTGATTCAATTCAAATGTTTAAACCAGTTACAAGTAGGGACGGCCCATAGAGAATAAAAATTGTTTGCAGTGTAAAGGATCTATGTTTTGATTCTCAGGAGATGTACACAGGATTATCTGCATCTGTGAACATTTATTTGAGAATAAGCATAATTGGAAAGTTACTCTAGGACTGACTTACCCCTCTCTTGGTTTTTATTCAATGTGGCTTCAATGTACCTTGTAGCTACATAGCTGCATTAACTGAAATTGATTAAATCCATAGTCTTGGAACATTTGTGCATATATTCAATAAAATGTTTATTAGGTCATAAGTGTTGGGCACTCTTTTAGTTGTTGAAGATATGAAGATGGCAAGATAATGTGCATACCTTCAAGGGATGAGCACATGACAGAAAACCTTGGGTGGGTTTCTTTTAAGATAATATAATAAATCTGTACTTGGAAGCATCCCTTCAGCTTCATTTATTTATTTTATTTTTTTTCCTGGTGTAATGACTTATATATTACTCTGTCCAATCTTGATACACAAATACCCACCCCCACCCCTGCCCTAGGGCATACCAAAGCCTTAAGTCACCTTATCTTATAAACAAATATGATAATAGAAAAAAAAAACATAAAAATGAGAATAACCTCTCTGTGGTCTAGAAATTGGACAGAAATACATAGCCATGACCAGGACAGAAGTTATGATCTTGATGGATTTCAGGTCCAAAAGCAGGTAGAGGTCACTGGGAGTTTGGTCCCTGTAGAATAAGAAACTAAATGTGTTCCACATGAGGAGAGACTGGACCTGTATCTTTGATAGGGTAACTTACTCCTGTTCATAAAAGGAGTATGAAAAAAAATCTGTTGTAGACAATTTATAGCTTAATTAACATTCCATCTTAGAGAGTAAGGAGGATACAGACATAACTTGTAGAAGTAAACTAAACCACTTTCTAGTAAGGGAGCAAGAGTTGTGATTTCTAATATATCATGTGGAGAGAAATCCCATCCATCAGTGTAAGACTGAGTAAGCATTACAGCCCTCAGGGGTCTTGATGGAGTCAATCATAGGGTTAAGTAGGGTGAGACAGAGAGAATTTCCCATTCAAATGAGATTGCAATATAAAATTTCAAAAAAAATCACCCCACTTTCCCAATCAATAATCAAAGTAAAGATTTGATTCTGGTGACATAAAATAGCATAGGAGTCAGAAAAAGATAATAAAATAATTATGTTGAGAAACCAAGGTATAAATAAAGAAATGACTTCTATTAGGGAAAACACAAAAGTATTATTATTTTTAAATGGAAAGATGAATGAGGATAGGACACTGTTCAGTTGGCACAATCTAAGAACAAACTAGTGAACTAGATGAGGATTCCACCAGAATCCTCATTTAATCCACTAGTTTGCTGGTCAGATAAAGACGTAAGAGAGGAAGAGGAATGGAAGATAAACTGAGACACTTGCATAATTTCCAGAAGAGAATACAGAAAATGATGGAGCATCTTTATTTGCAAATATAATAGATAAACGCTTTCCAGAACTGAAGAAAGATATGAGTCCTCAAGTTGAAAGCACTTCAAATACCAAGCAAAATAACATTAAATTCACACCAAGACCCATACTAGTTAAGCAGTAGAATATCAAGAATAAAGAAAACACAGCTAGAAAGAGTGACAGAGAGGGAGTAACCAAGATGGCAGACTAAGAAGAACCTAAGCTCACCCAAGTGCATGCAAAATTACAATTTACAGAGTATTGACAAGAAAGATCAGAAGACTAGCAGAAAAGATATTCTATAACTAAAGATATAGAGAGGTAACCACAACAAAAGGGTAGAAGGGGCGGACATGTGGTACAGTCAAGGCCCGTACCCCTAGGGCAACCCATAAACAGGAGGATAATTACAATTGCTGAGGTTGCCCCCAAGGAACAAAGGGTCTGAGCCACACATTGGGCTCCCCAGCCTGGAAGTCCTGCATCAGGAAGATGAGCACCTAGAAGGTTTGCCTTTGAAGGCCACTGGGGCTTACTTTCAGGAAAGCCAAGTGGTGTGGGAGATAGAGACTCCACTCTTAGAAGGTGCACACAGTATCTCATACACTCCAAGACTCAGGGTAGAAGCAGTAATTTGAAAGGAGCCTGTGTCAGACGAATCTGTTGACCTTGGAGAGCCTCTCAGAGAGGCAGGAGGCAACTGGAGCTCACCCTGGGGATATAGACACTGGTGACAGCCATTTTGGGTAACTTGTTCTGTCATGAGGAGACTGATTCTGGAAGCACCATTTTGGATTCCTCCTTCTACATTATTAGTGCCAGAACCTGGCCCCACCAACAAACCTGTCACCACCTCAGGCCAAGAAACTAGCAGTGTGGGGACACAGCCCCACCTATTAGCAGGCTAGCTGCTTTAAGAACCCCTGAGCCCACTGCCACCTGGGACCCTAGCGTCATCCAACAGGAGGCCAACACCATCTCCAAGGCACACTGGACACTTCAGCTCGCTGTGTCAAGAACCAGTCCTGCCCACCAGGAGGCCAACACTAGATACAGGACCCCAGCCCCACTAACACCCACCCTTTAACACAACCCTACCCACCAGTGGCTGGCATCCTAAGTACAAGGCAGGACCTAGCAACAAACTGGACTGGGAGTCAACCATGCCTACCACACCATCTACAGTAGTCAGCCTATCACAACAGAAGGAACCACATACCCCACAAAGGGGGGCACTCCTAGAACATACAGCTTTGGTGACCAGAGGGGAATGCACTGCTAGAATATATAGGATGTCTTTTTAAAAAACCACTACTCCAAGGTCAAGAAACATAATCAACTTACTGAATACATAGATATAAAAACAGCAAATTAGGCAAAATGAAGTGATGGAGGAATATGTTCCAAATGAAGGGATAAGATAAAACCTCAGAAGAAGAACTACATGAAGTGGAGACAGGCAATCTGCCTAATAAAAAGTTCAAGGTAATGATTGTGAAGATCTTCAAATATTCAAGGGAAGACTGGATGAACAGAGTGAGAAGTTAGATGTTTTAAACAAAGAGTTAGAAAATATAAAGAACCAAACAGAGATGAAGAATAAATGAAATAAAATATACACTTGAAGGAATAAACAGTATATTAGATGATACAGAGGAATGAATCAGTGAGCTAGAAGACAGAGTAGTGGAAATCACTGAAGCTAAACAGAAAAAAGAAAAGAAATGAGGACAGATTGGGATTGACATACAAATACTAATATGTATAAAATAGATAACTAATAAGAACTTGCTGTATAAAAAAATAAACTAAAATAAAATTCAAAACAAAAAAGAAAAAGAAAAGAGGACAGTTTAAAAGACCTCTGAGGCAACACCAAACATACTAACATTCGCATTATAGGGGTCCCAGAAGGAAAAGAGAGAAAGGGTCAGAGAACATATTTGAAGACATAATATTTAAGAACTTCCCTAACCTAGAAAAGGAAACAGACATCAAGGTCCAGGAAGCATAGAGTCCCAAACAGGATCAACACAAAGAGAATAACACAAAGACACACTGTATTAAGATGGCAAATATTAAAGATAAAGAGAGAATACTAAAAGCAGCAAGGGAAAAACAATAACTTATGTACAAGGCAACTCCCAGCTATCCAGCTGACGTTTCAGCAGAAACTTCTGCAGGCCAGAAGAGAGTAGCACGATATATTTAAAGTGATGAAAGGGAAAAACCTACAACCAAGAATACTCTACCTGGCAAGGCTTTAATTCAGATTTATAGAAAGATCAAAAGTTTTACAGACAAGCAAAAGCTAAAAGAGTTCAGCACTGTGAAGCCAACTTTACAAGAAATGTTAAATGAATTTCTCTACACAAAAAAGGAAAGGCCACAACTAGAACCATGAAAATTACAATAGGAAAAACCCCATTGGTAAAGGCAAACATACATTAAAGGTAGGAAATCATCCGTGTACAAAGCTAGTAGGAAGGTTAAAAAACAAAGCAGTAAAATAATCTATATCTATAATAAATAATTGAAGGATATACAAAAGATGTAAAAAATGGTAAACATGGGGTGGGGAGTTGTTCAGGGTTAAAATGTGTTTGAACTTAAGAAATCAGGAACTTGAATTAATCGCATATATACATACACGTATATACATATACACACATACGTACACACACTCGTATATATACACAAGTGTATTTACACACACACACACATATATATAACTAGCTAGCTAGCTACATATAAACCTCATAGTAACTACAAACCAAAAATCTATAATGATACACAAAAAAGAGAAAGGAATCCAAACATAGCATTAAAGGTAGACATCAAATCACAAGGGAAGAGAGCAAAAGAAGAAGAAAGGATCAAAAAGAACTACATAAACAGCCCCAAAACAATTAACAAAATGGCATTACATTAAATGTAAATAGACGCAGTGCTCCAATAAGAAGACACAGAGTAATTGAATGGATATAAAAACAAGACCCGTATATGTGCTGCCTTCAAGAGACTCACTTCAAATCTAAAGACACGAACAGACAAGGGATGGGAAAAAAAAAAGGTAGTTCAAGTAATTGGAAATGAAAAGAAAGGCTGGGTAGCAATACTTATATCAGACAAATAGACTTTAAAACAAAGACTGTAACAAGAAACAAAGAAAGACATTACATAATGATCAAGAAGGAGATATGGGCTTCCCTGGTGGCACAGTGGTTGAGAGTCCGCCTGCCGATGCAGGGGACACAGGTTCGTGTCCCGGTCCGGGAGGATCCCACATGCCACGGAGCGGCTGGGCCTGTGAGCCATGGCTGCTCAGCCTGCACGTCCGGAGCTTGTGCTCAACAATGGGAGAGGCCACAACAGTGAGAGGCCCACGTACCGCAAAAAAAAAAAAAAAAAAGGAGATATAGCAATTATAAATATATATTCATCCGGCATAGGAGAACCTAAATACATAAGGCAAATATTAACAGACACAAGGGAGCAACTGACAATAGCACAATAATAGGAGGAGACTTTAACATTCCACTTACAACACTGGACAGATTATTCAGGCAAAAATTCAGTAAGAAAATACTAGCCTTAAACAACACATTAGAAAAAATGGACTTAATAGGTTTATATAGAACATTCCATCCAAAAGCAGTAGAATACACCCTCTTTTTCCATGTTCAAGCACATTGAACATTCTCCAGGATAGATCATGTGCTAGACCACAAAACAAGCCTCATTAAATTTAAGAAAATTGAAATCATATAAAGCATCTTTTCTGACCACACTGCTATGAAACTAGAAATCAAATATAAGAAAAAACCACACAAAACTAAACGTGCAGAGGCTAAACAACATGCTACTAAACAACCAACAGGTCACTGAAGAAATCAGAGAAGAAATAATCAAAAATACCTGGAGACAAATGAAAACACAATGATCCAAAACCTATGCGATGTGGTAAAAGTGGTTCTAAAAGGAAAGTTTTAGCAATACTAACCTACTGCAGGAAACAAGAAAAATCTCAAAAAAACAATCTAACATTACACTTAAAGTAACTAGAAAAAGAACAAATAATACCCAAAGTTAGTAGGAGAAAAGAAATTATAAAGATCAGAGCAGAAACAAATGAACAGAGACTAAAAACACAGTAGAAATAATCAATGAAACTAAGATCTGGTTCTCTGAAAAGAGAAACAAAATTGATAAATCTTTAGCCAGACTAGTCTAGAGGAAAAGAGAGAGGGCCTAAATCAATAAAATCAGGTGAAAAAGGAGAAGTTACAATCATCACCACAGAAATACAGGAATCATAAGAGATTAGCATATAATTATATGTGAACAATTATATACCAATAAGATGGACAACCTAGAAGAAATGGACAAATTCCTAGAAAAGTACAATCCCCCAAGACTGAATCAGGAAAAATTAGAAAATAAAAACAGACTAATTACCAGTAATGAAGTTTAATCAGTAACTAAAAAAAAAAAAAAAACACCACCACCAAGAAAAACTCCCAACTAACAAAAGTCCAGGGCCAGATGGCTTCACAAGTGAACTCTACCAAACATTTAGAGAAGAGTTAACACCTACCCTTCTCAAACTATTCCAAAAAAGATTTCAGAGGACCGAATGCTTCCATGGTCATTCTATGAGGACAGCACCACCATGATACCAAAACCAAACAAAGATATCACAAAAAATGAAAATTATAGGCCAAAATCACAGATGAAAAGAGTTTCAAAAGTATTCAACAAAATACTGGCAAACAGAATCCAACAATACATTAAAAGGATTATATGTCATGATCAAGTGAGATTTACCCCAGGGATGCAAAGATGGTTTAGTAACTACAAATCAATCAATGTGATGGACCACATTAACAAACTGAAGAATAAAAATCATATGTCATTTAAATAGATGCAGAAAAAGCTTTTTACAACATTCAGTATCCATTTATGATAAAAAGCCTCCAGAAAGTAGGCATAGAGGGAACACACCTCAACATAATAAAGGCCATATACGACAAGCCCACAGCTCACATTATACTGAACAATTATACTGAAAAGCTTAAAGAATTTTCTCTAAGATCAGGAGGAAGACAAGGATGCATACTCTTGCCACTTTTATTCAACACAGTATTGGAAGTCCTATCCACAGCAATCAAGTAAGAAAAGGAATCCAAATTGGAAAGGAAGAAGTAAAACTGTCACTGTTTGCAGATGACATAATATTATATATAGAAAATCCTAAAGATGCCACCACATATCTGTTAGAGCTCATCAATAAATTCAGTAAAGTTGCAGGATACAAAATCAATATACAGAAGTTTGTTGCATATATATACTCTAACAATGAACTATCGGAAAGATAAATTAAGAAAACAATTCCATTTATAATTGCATCCAAAAGAACACCTAGGAATAAATCTAACTAAGGAGGTAAAAGATCTGTACTTGGAAAACTATAAGACATTGATGAAAGAAACTGAAGAAGACACAAATGGATGGAAATATATATATATATATATATATATATATATATATATATATATTGTGTTTGTGGGTTTAAAGAATTAATATTGTTAAAATGACTATACTACCCAAGGCAAATCTAACAGATTCAATGCAATCCCTATCAAAATACCAATGTCATTTTTCACAGAACTAGAGCAAAATAATTCTAAAATTTGTATGAAAACACAAAATATCCCAAATAGTCAAAACAATCTTGAGAAAGAAGAACTAAGATGGAGATATCCTGCTCTCTGATTTCAAACTACACTACACGCTACAGTAGTCAAGGTAGTACAGTACTGGCACAAAAATAGACACATATTAATGGAAAAGAATAGAGAGCCCAGAAATTAACCCTCACCTACATGAGCAACTGATCTATGACAAAGGAGGCAAGAATATACAGTGGTGAAAAGACAGCCTGTTCACTAAATGGTGCTGGGAAAACTGGACAGTTACATGCAAAAGAATCAAACTGGACTACTCTCTCACATCATGCACAAAAATAAATTCAAAATGGATTAAAGACTTAAATGTAAGACCTGAAATCATGAAACTTCTAGAAGAAAACCCAGACAGTAAAATCTTTGACATTGGCCTTAGTAATATTTTTTGGATCTCTCTCCTTGGGCAAGGGAAACAAAAGCAAAAACAAACAAATGAGACTACATCAAACTAAAAGGATTTTGCACAGCAAAGGATATAGAAAAAGATCAGATTTGTGGTTACCAGAGGCAGCGGTTGGAAAGGGAGATTGGATGAAGGCAGTCAAAATGTACCAACTCTCAGTTATAAGATAAATAAGTACTAGGGTTGTAATGTGCATGACAGATACAATTAACACAGCTGTATGTTATACATGAAGGTTGTTGAGAGTAAATCCTGAATTCCCATCACAAGGAAATTTTTTTCTAATTTTTAAATTGTATATCTATATGAGATGATGGATGTTCATTAAAATTATTGTGATGATCATTTCAAGATGTATGAAGTCAAATCCTTATGCTGTACACCTTAAACTTTTATCAAATATATATCCAAAAAACTGGAAGAAGAAAAAGAGTGAGAGATTTTTTAAAAAACGTCAGATAGACTGCAGGTGTTTATCAGCAACAATAGCTGCTGGAACATAATAAAACAACAGCTTCAGAATGCTGGAGAAAAATAATTGTCAGCATAGAATTTTATATCAGCCAAATAACTGTTCAAGAGTGTGAGGAAATCAGAGTATTTTCTGACAGAAGAAGACAAAGACAGTTTACCACCCACACACCTCACTGAAAGAACCAGCAAAGTATTCATCCAGCAAGAAGTCAAAAAACAGAACAGAAGGAAAATGTCAGATGCGAGAAACAAGAAGAGAAAATTGGCTAAAACCACACTGAGACAATTTTTGTTTGGTTTTTAAAAGAAGTTTCTTGAGCTGTTCAATATAGTAGCCACTAGCCATATGTGGCTATTTAAGTTTCAATTAATTAAAGTTAAATGAAGTTAAAAATTTAGCCTCTGTGTCACACCAGCCACATTTTAAGTGCTCAGCAGCCACATGTGGCTAATGATTGCTGTATTGGACAGTGTGAATGTAGAATATTTGCATCATTTCAGAAAGTTCTATTAGACAGCACTAGTGATAGTTTAGGGAACCCTGGAAAGCTATGTAAATTGCATTTTTAAACTGTATTAGAAAGAGTATAAATAGATGATAAATCCACTGATAACAGTTAATCAGTATATAATTGTCTCAACTCTTTTTGTGTGTGTGCGTGTGTGTGGCAATCAGTAGATGGAATAAAAATTTCCAGTTTCATATATAAATAACCTCATACTGGGTAAGGCCTTGTTAACCTTAGCAAATCAGCCTCAGTTATAAAAATCTTTAAAGGCTTGCCTTACAAAAGGAAATTTGGAAAGTCATCTTTCTATTTGTTCATGTTAAAACAAATCATATACATTTAGACAATACACAACCAAACAAAAAAGAAACAAAACAAAACAGAAAAACAATAACAATAAATTCTCCTATTGATTTCATATGCATTTAGGCTTCATTTTGCAATAGTAAAAGAAAGTTGCATAAGACATAAGTATTGTTTTGAAACCTCTTCATAGCTTCTATCATAAATTGTGCTTCAGTCTTAGATAAGCAGAGGTTGAGCTAACTGGATATTTTTAAGTAGATTAATCAACCTTTACTTTAAAAAAAAAAAAAAGTCCATGAAACTCTGTTGGTTCATTCATTTATTTGCTCACTTATTTAATTTCATTCACTTAACATAAAAATTATGTTAAATGTCTGCTATATCTCAGCCACTGTGCTAAGCCCTTGGATATTATCAAGATATTAGCCTTGCCTTCAAGGAGTTTTTTTAGTATAAGAAACAAACTTTAGATAGAATCATTTCAAATAGCTGTATTTGTAGTTCAAAAACTGTTGAATATTGACAATTTCATATGCTTAATCTAATGGGTAAGTGATTTAATTCAGATGAATAAATCTGTAATAAGTATACGCTGCTGCTGCTGCAAGATCATATATGGGACTCTAGGTAATCCAGGAGGGCTTCATAGAAGATACGAGGCCTGAGCTCAGATGTGTAGGGAGAGTAAGAGTCGGGGCAAGAGGAAATAGGGTTCTAGGTAGAGAAGTCAACCTGTCAGTGAAAGACTGTTACAAATTAATCTGCTCTGACCAGCACGTGAAGTCTGGAGAATCACCTATGAATAGATAAACACTTTAAGATATATAGAACAATGGTGAAGGTGTCTGCTTTTTAAAAAGTTTTATTAACTATACGAAATAAGGGTTAATAACTAGAGGAGGGGAGAGAGAAGAGCATAGTGTTTGCTGTCAGCTCAAAGTTTAAATTTCAGGTCCACCCCTTTTAGGCTTATAACTTTGAGCAATGTACTTAGCCTATCTGAATCTTAGCTCTATGTCTTAAAAAAGGCAAAGATAACTGGAACCCTTGTACATCTTTGGTGGGAATGTAAAATTGTGAAGCTGCTATGAAAAATAGGATGAATGTTTCTCAAAAAATTAAAATTAGAACTACCCTATGATCCAGTAATTCCATGTCTGGGTATTTATCCAAAATAATTGAAAGCAAGATTATAGAGATATATGTACTCCTTTGTTCATTATGGCATTATTCATGACAGCTAAAGTGTGGAAATAACCTAAATGCCCACTGAAGGATGAATGGATAAATATGGTACATATGGTACATACAGCGGATCCTTGAACAACATGAATTTGAATATCCACATACATGTGGATATTTTTCAATACACACACAGTCGGCCCTCTGTATTGGAGGATTTTGGCACCTGCAAATTTAACTGGGGATCGAAATTTCCATCTGTGATTGGTTGAATCCATGGATGTGGAATCTACTGGTTTTGAGTGTCCACAGAGCATGGTAACAGTGGAGTCTCTTAAAACCAATCCTCCTCAGATACTGAGGGACAGTTGTACATAGAATAAAGTATTACTCTGCCTTTGAAAAGAAAGAAATCCACCATTTATGACAACGAGTATGATCACAGAGGCAATATGCTAGTGAAATAAGCCAGTCACAGAAGAACAAATACTGTTTTAGTCCACTTATCTGAGGTAGACAAAATAATCGAACTCTTAGAAGCAGAGTCCAATGGTGATTGCCCTGGGCTGAGTGGAGCAGGAAATGGCAAGTGGCTATTCAACTGGCATACAATTTCATTTATGGAAAATGAATAAGTTCTAGAGATCTGCTGTGCAACATTGTGTCTATACTTAACAATCCTGTTGTGTATTTCAAAATTTGTTAAAAGAATAGATCTCATGTTAAGTGTTCTTACTACAATAAAAAATAGGCAATGATAATAGCTACAAAATTATTGGGATGATTCAAAAGATGATACATGCAAAGCAGTCAGAACCTGGACTAACATAGTTCAATTGATCCTCAATACAATAGCCATTTAGTAACATTATAAAGTTGATTACTGTTAAGAGGAAGAGACAAATCAATAAACAACCAAGATATTTGGGTCTTACCACTTTCACAAACAAAAAGCCACATAAATAAACCATACATAAATAAAACATTTCCAGGTGCAATTCTAAATGATATATAAAATTGGAGGCATGTTTTTATTTTTTTAGTGAAAACTTTGTTTCAGAAATGAAGTTTTAAATGAGTGTACAGTGAATGAAATATCTTCTATCCTTAATACCTGTCTACTCAGCCACACTCCTCTCTCCTCCCCTAAAGCAGGTAACCACTGTTAACACTTTCTTCTTTATCTTTTCAGGATGTTTTAAGCAATAAAGGAAATAACAAAAAATGAATAGTTTATTTCTTGTGTTTTCCATAAATGTTGGCATGTTGTACACAGAGTTCTACATCTTTCCCAGTAAATATATAATAGATATTATATATATCATATATAGTCTCCTCATTCTTGCCTGCCTGAGTAGTATTTCCAATGTACAGATATAATATAATTTAACAGGTTAAACAATATGAAATTGTTGATAATTGACACTTTTGAACTATGAAAATAAAAATTTTATATAATTTATCATATATGTAACTAATTTCCTAGTGAAGGATGCTTTACATTTCATAAAGTTTTTTTAGAATTCAGCCACATCCATTCATTACATGTTGTCTGCCCTGCTTTGGTGAAGCAGAGTTGAGAATTTGCAACACAGACCATATGGCTTGGAAAGTCGAAAAGTTTTGCTATCCATAAAAAAACTTAAACCCTTGTTGTAAATAACTTAACTGCTTTCTATTTGAAAAACCTGATGACACCTTATAGAACTGACCTCATGTAACTCTTTGTAATGTTCATCTTCAGTTAATGAAGACAATTGTTAACAGCTCTAAGTTCATTGTTCACATATTCACCTAAAAACTAAGAATTGAAATTAAAAATTAATTCAGAACAGGTAATTGATGTCAATGAAAAGTTTTGTCATTGTTTTATCTTTGGGCTCAGTCTTCTTAAATAACTAATAACTCTGAAGAGGTATGTTTTCAGCAGATTAGTGTCTTCTGGTTCTCATGGGATCAGCAATATCACTCCCATTGTATATAGCAAATACCAGAAATATTTTGTGCATATTACATTTTCCTCATCAACTTTCTGCAAAATGAAAATTCAGTACTTAATTTTTTATTTGATATGTACTTTCTTTTTTATAGTTCATTGATAGTAAAAGAGTTTATAGGAAAAAAAATTTAAGTATTACTCTCAATAACATAATGGTTTTAGACTCATATTATACAGTAAGGAACCCAAAAATAAAGCAAAAGCGTTCAGATTATTCTCTCTGCTCTCTATGGCATCATCATTCAGCTTCTATTTGACACACACTTCTCCCTTACACCTGCCCTTTAATTCTCCTTGTTTCTTATCTAACCTGCTCTTGGGCATCCTTACAACTTGTACGTCTCACAGGCCTCTACATAGGCCTCGGCACAAATGGTTGGATCCCAAAGTGTAGGCAGGGGCAGCAGTTTCTAATACTTCCCCCCAAGACTGAGCCCTAAAGGAATTAGCAGCCCCTAGCTGCTCCTGTCCTTTGTTCCTTATTTTATTAGTGGGCAGTCAGCCTGCTGTCCATGAAAGGAAAATGTTAGTTACTTTAGGTCTGAAAAAAATCTTGAGAAATAAGAAATAGATTATCATATGTTAAAGCAAGAGTTATGTTCACTGAGTGGCTGATCACGTCCAGATTCTCCCCTAAGGATGGACTTTACAAAACTGCCATGAGGACTCTAGGTCGTGGTGACTTTTATTGACTGCTCTAGTGCTGAAGCAGTTAAGTTCTATTTGTTCAAGCCAGCAGTGCAGACTCCAAGAGGCAGGAAGCTGGTGCCAGGTGTGTAACATCTCCCAGGTCCGCAGCCCTGCTTGACCACCTGCAGTCTGTGTATCTGTATGGTTCTTGGAGAATGCAACTCAAGTGGGAGAATTCTTTTATCCAGTCATCAAATTTATTCTGACAGTTGAGGAACAAGGAGTGAAGAAAACAGGGTAAAAAATGAAACGCAATGCGTAATTCAGAGAAGGGTAAAGAAGACTTCCTCCTCCATTCTCGGAAAGATATGTGCAATATTACAAACTCAAAGGAGTATTAAAAATACCACACATATTCACATTTCTTTAATGAGCTAGACAAAGAAAATATCTATGTTGGCCAAATTCTACTTCTGGGCCATAAGTAACCTCTGAATTCAACATTTTATTCTACCAATGAGGAAATTGATGCCAATAAAATTTAATGACGTGTCCAAGGGATATGTATTCCGCCTATTCTGTCATTAACTCTGTACAGTCTTAAAAGCTGTGTTTCAGAGGCCTCATCTGAATAATTGGGTTTATTTTAAAATGAGGATGGGGGTGGGTGTTTATGGTAGCTAACATCTTACTAATATACCCAGAGAGGACTTGATCAAATAACGCTGGCTGTTTGGTTTCCTCAGGAGCAAAACAAGCATGAGCATTGCTATTATTTAATTTAGTATCTTTGGGAAGGTTGATCATATGTTATAAAATGTTTTCAAAACTTCACTAAAATTCTAATATAACACAGTTCATTATTCAATAATTTCTCTTCCACAATGGGTCAAAATATGTACTGAATTTCTCACCATAGCAGGAGTTCTCATGGACAATAATTATCTTTGTTAACTGGAAAGGAATTTATACAGTTTTGATATGGTCGAATGAATCCTGGGCATGGACTAGGAACAAGTAGGAACCAGGGCTGGTTCTGTTACCTACACCTGTGGGACCCTGGGCATGGGCTCAACCTCACTGAGCTTCAGTTATCTCCATAAAAATAAGTAAGCATAATTCCAGAAAAAGGACTTTGTCGACAAAAAGCTACTGTACCAAAGAAAAAGGGCAAGTTACTATCATTATGATGGCAGTATAGAGGTTTAAGAGCACTGAGGTTAACATTAGCTTATTTTGTTGTTTTTTCTCTCTGGCCTTTTATCTGCATTTTTCTTTGGGAAAATTTTGGAAGGAAAAAAAAGATGGTTCCCCTTCTGGAGAAACTTCATTTAAAGCACAATCAAGATACACTATTTTCAGGAGGTAACCTCACCTTTCATTCTGTGTATTACTTTACAATTTACTCTGTACTTTCAGAGATAATAATTTGATATTGATTTAATGCTCAGAAACAGTGCTGTGTATGATATTACTACTCTTTTGAGCATGTGGCTGGACAACTATGACTGCAAAATTTTTCTCTCTTTACTTTCCCTTGGAGGTTAGGTCTTCCATCTGTCTGCTGGCCGTACTTTGGTCCACTGAAATCTTTTGAGTGAGCATCTACAGAATTTCCTCTAAACGTTTACAGGTCTGCCATTTGACCTTCAGGTTGTACAGTTTATGTTCAGGAAAATAAACACAGACTTTGGAGATAGGCTGACTTCAAAACTCAGTTTTACAAAACTGTGTGACCCCTAGTCAAGACGCTTTGCTTCTTAGAACCTCAGTTTCCTAACTGTAGGGGGCGATCATTTCTTCTACTGCTTAGGCCTGGTATGGGGATGAAATTAGATCATAGTATAAGAACAGCTCTGTACTCAATGTCTGGCATCCAGTAGGAATTCAACAACTGTTCATTCCTTTTTTCGTTTCTTTTTCTTTATCCCTCTCTTAGGTGACTTGGTATTTTTCTGATCTTCCTAATGTTATTTCTTCCATAAATGACTGTCTATTCTCTGGGAAACATTTTAGTCTTCTTTTTGTCTGTATATGACTTCTATATTTACCCAATGGGAGAAATCAAGCTGCAACTAAGATGGGAAAGTACAGAGGAAAAGCAGTGGACTAAGAATCAGGAGAACTCTGCCCCACCCCTGCATCTGTGGGGAGTTGCACGGTCATGGGCAAGTCACTTCTGTGTTCCCTCTCTTGTAAAATGAGGATGTTAATGTTTATCCTATACTTCAGAGGTGGTTTGTTACTTCAAATAACAAAATTATGTGAAAACATTTAGAAGTTTGCAATAAAATTAAAATGGAAAAAATATGATTATGATTGTAGTTTTATTAATCTGAAACATATCCTAGAAAGTTAAAGGTATTTCCCCTTAAAGTCCCATAATGAGGCCAGAGGGCAACAGTGTGGTCCTGCTTTCTGATCCAATAGTCTGGGGATTTTTCTCTTTCAGTGTCACAAAAGACTTCAAAGCTCCCAGCATCATAAATTTTTGGTGGTGGTAATGATAAACTGATCCTGGATGCTTCAGGATGCCTATGGAGAGGGCATTAATGATTGGATTCAGGCAATCATTCTCAGTCAAGGTTTGTTAGAGTTATGGTATGTTGGAGAATATTATATGTCTTTTTTACCTTCACTAAAGTTTCTGAATAAATGAAACTCTGTCCAGGAAGTTGGAGTTCTAACTACAAAACTGGTGTATTTCCTTTGAAACAAAGTACCAGAACCAAAATTAAAACCAAAAAATTCACATCTCCGAGTCTGATGTGCAGATCTTAGGACCCTTCATGGAGTGTTAATCTCTAGACTCTCCTTAGTTTAATGACAGTAACAATTTTGACCTCGGCCTGAATATATGAAGTTTGACATCGGTGGCAGATGAAAGCCCTGAGGAAAACAACAGACCCTTGATCAGGTAGAATATAACAATTTTCCATTCAAGGTGAATCACAGACAAATCTCTGCAGGAGAGAAGCTCTGCAAAGTATTGTCTGAGCCCATCACCATTCAACAAAGATTGCACTCTGGTTTATTTTTCATTTCAAAGTGTGTGTGTGTATGTGCTGTTTTCCCCTTCTACCCACTCATTTCCCCTCTGTGAACTCCTTTTTAACAGAAGGGGTTTTGGCAGAACAAAGGTGTGGAAAGAAATTCAGGCAGGCAGAAACAATGTTAGCTGAACACACAATGAGAGTCAGCAGCATGACTCAGGGAAAGAGATTTTAGTTATTAAATCCCAGAAACTTTCTTCAATTGAGAAAAATTAGGACGGAATAATGTAAAAGAATAAAACAGGACTACAAGGCTAATAAATTACAGGATTCCCTCAATTAGAGACACTTTTGTCACTTGGGACTTAAGTTCATTGAAAATGCTTATAGTCACAAGTTTTCTCTAAGCCAAAGGGCATGGAATAACAGTATAGCAAGTACCTTTGTGTCCTGAGGCTTAGTGATGCCATTTTGAAACTAAGTATTTTCATTCAGTCATTGGACAGATGTTGGTTGAGGACATACCATGTACCAGGTACCCCTGAAGAAGAGGACCTTATTAGCGCCTATGCTAGGATAGGTATTTTCACACTTCCACTGGATTCAGTTCTTTTGAGGCACCAACACCTTTCCAGATAGTTCTACCCCAGCAGTTCCTAATAACCCTGCTTTTTTGCCATCTCCTACAGCCAGAAAAACAAACAAACAAAAACCCAGGAATTAGGCAGAAGCGATGGGCAGGAGCTGCTCTGTTGTTGGACTAATGAGCAAAGACTTCAGAATGTGACTCAGGGTATATGTGCGTGTGGGGGGGGGGGGTGAGGGGTGGTGGCGAGGAGGATGCATTTTCAGCATAATCAAATCAAAGATATATTAAAAGGAGGAATATAAGTCTTCTATAGCCCTGGTTAAGTTTTTCCAGAGGGTTTTTAAATTCATACAGTGCTACCTTTTTTGTTTGGTTTTTGTTTTTCTCCATCTATGGAAAGACTTAAGTAACAGCCAAGTTTCAGGAATATACATCATACTAGTTTTTTCTTCACCCCCCAGGCCAAGAATCACACTTCCCTTTAGCCAGTAGCAAAGATTAGGGTATAAAATTTACAACATGTAAGAGAGGCATTGCTACAAGACAATTTCTGAAGGAAGGGTGTTGTGTTTCCAGAGATATAGGATTTTGGAGAAATAAAATATGGGAAAGCTGGGGATACTTAAAAAAGCAAAGTTCTTATTCAAGAGATAGACTTTGGGAAGAAAAAATGGGGGTTGAATTAGGAAAGGAGGCAGTATTCATGTGAGACATTCTAGAGGCTACAGACTGTCTCATCAACACCAAAGATCCTGGCAGTGAGGTTCCATTTTTGTAGGGTAGAAAGATACAAATTAGTTAGTGGTAAAGAATAATTTTTGAAAAGATAAAATGAGTTTGCTGCAAATATAAAATGGACATGAATTAAAGAATTTAACTAATTTATAAATGAGGGAAGAAGTAGGAAGCTTCAAAAGAAAATTTGGAGAAGATTCTCTCTATATATACATACAGAGAGAGAGAGAGGGAGGGAGAGAGAGAGAGAAAAAGTCAGGAATGGTGAAATAACTTTGCTAATAGAAGCAAAACTGTTGTGATGAATTGGGTGATTGGGATTGACATGTATACCCTGATGTGTATAAAACTGATGATTAGTAAGGACCTGATATATAAAAAAATAAAAATAAAATTTAAAAATTTAAGAAAAGAAATAAAACTGTCTAATAGCCTACTGAGCAATAAATTGTAATGTTTGTATTATTGTTTCAACCAGGAGGAATTCAATCCTATCTGTACTGGATAAAATTCATCTGCATAGTTATGAAGAGGAATCATTTACATTGCCATGGAGAGGAATCAGCTGCAACTTAACTTCTACAATTTATTTAACCTCTAGACCTATAGAACATACAATAACCTGGAAAAATAATCAAAATTACATTTTCCTAGAGAATCAGATTATCATTTGAGGGTCCACCCGACAATAGGAAGCATGCCACTGAAAGGTAATTTAGTGATACCTTTTGCTTATTTCCAAGCTTAGAGGTTTTCTTAATCTTAGATTAGGGGAAAACTGCTTTTTCACTCCCCTGTGTCTGTATAGTTTTGACATTAATAAAAAATCACTTAGATCTTCACGACATTTTAGAATCTATGTTCACTTTCAGAAAAGTAGCCAATGAGTTATCCAGAATAGGGAAGGGAATAACCCCTATTCTCCAGTCACCAGCAAGCATCTGAAAGTTTATTTCCTTGACCTTCCCTATCCCTAGAGGACAATTATCAACATAGCCTATAGGACAAAGTAAACTATCCCTTTTCTTCAGATGTATTGCCAGGAGTGGAATTGCTGGATCATATAGTAGTTCTATTTTTAGTTTTAAGAAAACTCCATACTCTTTTCTACAGTGGCTACACCAATTTACATTCCCAACAACAGTTCTGTTTTCTTCACATCCTTGACAACATCTGTTATTTGTAGACTTTTTGATGATAGCCATTCTGACAGGTGTGAGGTAATACCTCATTGTGGTTTTAACTTGCATTTCTCTGATTAAAAACATTGAGCATATTTTCATATGCCTGTTGGCCATTTACAAGTCTTCTCTGGAAAAATGTCTATTCAGGTCTGCTCATTTTTAAATCAGGTTGGTCTTTTGACATTGACTTGTATAAGCTGTTTATATATTTTGGATATTAACCCCTTATTGGTCATATCATTTGCAAATATTTTCTCCCATTCAATAGGTTGTCTTTTCTTTTCCACTCTTGGGTATTTATCCAAAACAAAAACAAAAACACTTACATAAATAAATGGATAAAGAAGATGTGGTATAAATATACAATGGAATACCACTCAGCCATAGAAAAGAATGAAATTTTGCCATTTGCTGTAATGTGGATGAACTTGGAGGGTATTATACTAGGTGAAATAAGTCAGAGAAAGACAAAAACTATGTTTTTATATGTGGAATCTCAAAATTAAAACTAGTGAACATAACAAAAAAAGAAAAAGGCTCACAGGTGTAGAAAACAAACTGGTGATTACCAGTGAGGAGAAGGTAGGGGGGAAGGACAAGATAGAAGTAGGGGATTAAGAGGTACAAACTACTATGTATAAAATAAATAAACTGTAAGGATGGATTGTACAGCACAGGGCATATAGCCAATATTTTATAATAACTATAAATGGGCTATAATCTATAAAAAATAAAGACAGCCTGATGTATTTTAAAAATAAATAAAATATCCTTTTTTACAGTATTGTGATGCAAAAATAGATTTTCTAGATGATCTAATAGAATATTACTTGAATGTACTCTTCATTATCTGAATAGTCTATTTAACATGTTCTTTATATTTAAGTATCCTGACTGCTTTTTAAATGAGACAGTTGGGTCCTATGGATTCTTAATTTTTTAGGAATTTTCTATCTGCCCACCTGAAGACACATTGTTCCTATGGTTTTGAGTATGGTATAGTGTGTAGGTGCCAGGCTAAAAGCTAACCTGCATGGGCACAAAGGTCTTGAGCAATATTATAATGGGATAAGAGAGTACACAAAGAGATATAGTTTGGCCAGACCTAGAGGAAAGTGATTCAGTACAACAGCTGACCACAGAGAGTAGATAAGGTACACCAAAACTTTATGAAAAAAAATAGGCAAAATAGAACTACCATACGACCCAGCAATCCCACTACTGGGCATATACCCTGAGAAAACCATAATTGAAAAAGAGACATGTACTACAATGTTCATTGCAACACTATTTACAATCGCCAGGACACGGAAGCAACCTAAGTGTCCATTGACAGATGAATGGATAAAGAAGATATGGCACGTATATACAATGGAATATTACTCAGCCATAACAAGAAACGAAATTGAGTTATTTGTAGTGAGGTGGATGGAACTAGAGTCTGTCATACAGAGTGAAGTAAGCCAGAAAGAGAAAAACAAATACCGTATGCTAACACATATATATGGAATCTAAAAAAAAAAAAAAAAAAAGGTTATGAAGAACCTAGGAGCAGGATGGGAATAAAGACGCAAAACTACTAAAGAATGGACTTGAGGACACAGGGAGGGGGAAGGGTAAGCTGAGACGGAGTGAGAAAGTGGCTTGGACTTATATATACTACCAAATGTAAAATAGATAGCTAGTGGGAAGCAGCCGCATAGCACAGGGAGATCAGCTCAGTGCTTTGTGACCACCTAGAGGGGTGGGATAGGGAGGGTGGGAGGAAGACTCAAGAGGGAGGAGATATGTGTATATACGTATACATATAGCTGATTCACTTTGTTATACAGCAGAAACTAACACACCATTGTAAAGCAATTATATTCCAATAAAGATGTTTAAAAATAACAGGCATAACTATGATGAAATTTAAAAAATAATCAGTATTAGGATGTCCTGTTCAACAACCAGCAGCTACTGGAAAAAGTTCCATTCATAAATCATGCCAATAGCAGTCAGAAATCTGTGGATCCAGGTAACAGAACCCAGCCTACTTACTCCAGAGAGAGCACTGTAGGGGAACAAAATTTGGCACCCCAAAATATGTCTCTTTGTCATGAGGATTAATTTAGGCTGATTAATTTTTAAGAAACAGAAGACTCAGGAAGTCTTTCTTTCTACCTCCCCCTTAGCTTCCTAAAGAATGTAGACAGAGGACCTGTTCCAGGAAGGGAGCTATCACCACAGATAACCATAGTATGAAGTAGGTGTGATAGACAGAGAGGAACCTAACATAGTCTGTGTTAAAATTCCTCTCTGTGTCTCACTGTCTCTCAGTGGCTCAAATATTTGTTTACCAAACATTTGCTTTTCCATCTCCATGTGAATTACCTTCCTCTCCTTTTAAGTCCCAAACAAATACACTCAAGATCCTAACATCCTCTTTTGCCTTTAGCTAAAAATGGTATTTCAGTGAGGGCTTCAGCCATTTTGGCAAGTTACTGAGTTTTCCAGGTCTCTCCCATGAATAGATGTTATTAAACCTTTGTTTGATTTTCTCCTGTTTGTGTGTCTCCTGTCAATTTAACTCTTAGACCAGCCAGAAGAACCTAGAAGGATAGAGGACAATTTCTTTCTCCCTGACAGCACTAACCAGAGTAACCAAAGCTGCAACCATGAATAAGTAACTTTGATGTAAGCCAAACTTTGGACAGTGTAGCTTTTTGGTAAACATGTTTTTTTTCTTTGGAACAGTCTATCAATGTATAGTTGGCTTAAGAAAAATTTGGTGAGATGCACCTACAGGGTTAAGAAGGACCATGTGAAAGTCCTATAGGCAAGACTGGATTCCTTGATATACCTAGGAAAGATTGCTAGAATTACCAGTAGTACTAAGAGTGGGGCTGAGACTTGTTATAAGAAGATATTAAAAACTGGAGTAGGAATGATTCTGGGATGGAAGTGGACTCACAATTAGGAAATTCTGAAGGTAATGGCACAAACACAAATCTAAAAATAGATAACATCTTATTCAATTCTCTTTTCATTCTGAGCAAAACTTAATAGAGTTTGTCTTGTTGACCATCCTACCTAATACTCAGGGCTGCCTTTAACTGGCTCTTGGTATAGAAAGACTTGTACATGTGAGCTTATCATTCTGCAATGTGTACATTCTTTTTATATATCAACTTTTAATAAGTGATCACAATCCCCTCTTTTATAAAATCCTGCCCCTTACAGACTTGCTACATAAATTGACATATATTTTAAGTATTTCCCTTACCTGTTCTCCAGGTTTCAATCTTCCAATCTTTACCATTTTACATATGCCATTTCCATCTATTTTTATGATTATTTATTTCATGGCTTTCAAAGCTAATGTTCTTGTATCTGGACATTCTGTTGATTTAAACCTAATTTTCAACCTGTCTTTAAGATATTATTTCTACTCTGCAGCCCCTTGCTTCCTAACTTTTTAGTTATCGATTCCCCTCAACCACTGTGTAGTAGATGTAGCTCATACTAATTCTACCAGCCCACTAGACCTGATTATTAAATATTCAGGGATTTTGTTAAGTGAGCTGTTAAATTTGTCATGGTAGGAATATTTAATCCTGGGAAATTTGTAGTTCCTGAAAATGTCCACTTTATAGATGAGAAAATTGAGAATGAGGTACAGAAAATTTCATTAATTTTCTCAAGATCAAAATAGTAATAAGTTGTTGTGGTAGAACTAGAATATGGGTCTTCTCTATTCCAGCTCCTGCCATGGGCATTTTGTGATTCATGATATAAGACAATGTTGAAATGCAACTAATTAAATAATTCAGTTCTTGTTTCATCTAGTCCAATATAATGTTTATAGCTAAAAATAAGGAAGGAAATGATACTATATATATTTTAATAAAAAATATAACTGTAAGAGGATTTAGATGCTTCCTAAAATAGGGTTAAATATGTGAGACTCACTCTATAAAGACTTCTCCCTCCTAGGCATTTCAAATGAATTTTATATGGTTGGTACAAAGCTCAACTGTGGTTATGGAAGTTGATGGGTTAATGTCTCTCAATAAATAAAAATAACAGAATAAATTAATATTACTTTTCTATAAATTTCTATATTAAAATGGTGGTAGATATAGTGATCACATTAAATGCCAGGAAATGTGTGTCATGAAATACTTAAAAATACACTGTGCAAACTGGAAATGTCTACTATTAATTGACATCTATCACTGGTAAATTAAATCAGTTAATTTCCCCACCACTACCAAATGTCACAAACTTTCAGCCCTAAATTACAACCTACCCTGCCTCTACCCCTTGCTTTATAGAGTCATGTTTCCTTTAAGGACCAGCTACTTGTTCTTTTCAGAGAAAGTTGTCACCATCCTTCCTGCAGAGCCAGCTCTTGGCAGAGACTTTCTTCCTTTAAAAGAATCTCAACAGGAAACCCTGTTATCTCTTCTGACTATGACTCAAGCTGACCAGAAGTCCCTAAAGATAAGAGCTCACATATCAAGTTTCTTTTCCCTGTTGACTTTTTTATACCCCTTTAAAACTTCTTTCCGTTGAACTATCTTTGTAACCCGTTCTGTCAACTAAATTCTGCATCATTTAATCACCACCCCCTAGCATTAAAAGCAAAATCTTTACCAATAAGGGTATGAACAGTGTCTGACAATTGGGAGATCCTTCCACTTCTTCAGTCCCCTTATTGAATTGTTGACTAATGCTCATTAAGATTGAAGCTTTCCTCTCTTCCCACCGCTATGATCTTAGTTCAAACTTTTATCTTACTGTTTGCATCAACAATTACAAGTCTCTTTGTTGTTCTCTTTGCATCAAGTTTTTGTTTCCACTATATTTTTAAAAGGCCTTCAGAGTTATTGTTCCAAAATATAAATCATATCATTCAACCTATAGAGGGTAATTTTTGTATTCTTAGGATTCAGTACTATCTAGATCAAAGTTTATATCTTTAAAATGTTTAATACATCAAAGATAAAAATATTTGAACAATGGATAATTAATAATGTTTTTCTGGCTATAAATGCTATAACTATTCTGTATAAAAGCAGAAATACATTAAAACATTAAAAAATTACTTCAAATACTATATTTCAAAGATAGCCATTATTAACATACTGTTATATCTTTTCGTGTACACATAGGTTTCCTGGGTATGAAGTTTGGAAACATCATAAAATAGCTGAGCCCAGCCTGATGATGGTTGGGATGAGGTTGTTCTCCCAGAAAATGAGGCAAATTCTACTTACCTTATTTAGAATGAAATAGCATTTGGTTTGCTTTCTTTTTTTCCCTGTCTTATTAAGAATGGCAACCTCTTTAAAATTTTAACTCTAAATTCTTTCACATTTCTTAACACTTTGTATATGTAGCACATAGCAGCTTACATAGTAGATGACTAGGCTGTGCTCTTGCCCTCCCTCCAACAGGGAGACTTGTGACAAGCACGTAAGTTGTTTTTTTTTGTTTTTTGTTTTTAATGAATTAAAATGGCATCAGAGACATTAGAAACAAAGTGAGTGTTTCTGAAGAAAAGATTGCTTTCTCCTAGGGTCATAGAAACTTCATGGATGGCTAACAGTTAAACTGAATTTTGAAAAGTAGGTGCACATATGGAAGAACTACTAACACAAATGACTAGAAAAAGGAAAGCTGGGAGTAGGCTTGGAAGAAGCTGTGTCACTGAGTGTATGATGAGATGCAAGATACAGCTAGAGGATGGATCAGGTCGAGGCAGAGGAAAACCTGAATTCAAGGAGTAAGCTTGCATTACTTGGTAGAGTGGGAGCATAGCTGAGTGTTTCTATTCAGGAAAAAGACAGAACTATAGTTGTGCATTAGGAAGACATATTCAGCAATGGCATATAAGACCCTTGAGGGAGAGAAGAGCTTGGAGCTAGAGCGGTTTCAGAGGGCAGGTTGGAGGAAGTGAGAGCCTGAATGAGAGTAGTGGCTGTGAAGGCAGGAGGGGAAGGGAGAATTTAGGAACCAAAGAGGATGGGGAGTGACTGGACTCATTGGCTGAATGTGATGAATGTGATGAGAAAGGTAGTGAAGAGATTAAGAACATCATCAGTATCTTAATCCAGGATAACCAGGAGAGTGAGATGTCCTGAAGAGTTTAAGATAGTGGGGAAGGGAGAGGAGAATTTAGATGAAAGATGACTCGTTTCAGATGTGGGGATTTTAAGTGTTAATTAACTCTTAATATGGAGGCATTTTTCAGTATCAGGTTCAACTTACTTTCAGAACTTTTTATTGCTATTATCAATACTTTAGCTCAACTATTCTTCTTTGAAAAGGCAATTTAGGCCAGTTGCCCCTGGTGTGCTAATTTCCTTTCCACTTTATGCTTTTATCTCTAGGATATTTCTACCCTGTAATCATGTCCTCACTTTTTATAGTGTATATAATTGTTTCTCAGAGTCCCTTCCCCTCTGTTCTGCCCTGTAATCTGTGTGTCCTGCCTGTAATCTTGTTTTGACTGTCCTCACTGATCTGGCTAACCTTGAATGGAACCTGGCTGGAACTATGCTGTCTGTGTCTACCGAAAGGGCAGGATATTCACCTTAGAGACGCATGCTTGAAATCAAGATTCAGTGAAATATTTTGCATAATACTTAATGGGAGTGGGTGATAGGTACACTGTATGTTCTTTGAAATTATTTGGTTTGATTTAGAAATCAAAACTTAAAACTTGGACAAGCTGCCATATTTTGTTGTTACTGAGTGATAATTCAAGGTTTGGTAAAACAAATCAGCATATTTACTAGAGTGTTCCAAAAATACTCTCTTACCTCTAATTGTTTAAAGGGAATTTTCCAAGCTAAACTATTGTTTTGCAATCCAAAGACAGTTCCAAACTGAATTATAATTGCTTTTGCCCTACGTTATAGGTGTAAAACACAAAATTATTTTTTTCATTTGGGTCATAGTTTCTCAGTTGTGATTCTGGTCCTGATTTCAATATTGCCCCCACATTCTTTCTGATAACAGTATACCAGAGGAAACAGAGACTAGGAATAGTGCCAACTTGGAATTTACATAATTACATGGTAATACTCAACTTATGTGGCATTTATATAATGCCATATTTGCCTGCAAGGTTTTCTGCCTTTAATATTAACATCAGCAGTAACTGAGGGAATTTTTGTTTCAAGGAACAATGGAAACCTCGATTGTTCACTCTTTAGAGATGAAGTATCGGAAAACTCATGACTGAGCAGTACGGGACATTCTAATTTTACAAACTCCCTGTATATAGCTCTGGACTCCATTCTATGAGTTTCATTCCCCAAACCAGTGATTTTTCACTAATGTACCCTTGATTACATTCTCCCTCTTTACAATAATAATGTAATGTATAACTACGTCTCTTTTCTCTGTCATGCCCTGTAATCCATGTGCTGCTTTTAATGCTTGGCTGGTAACTGCAACTCCACTGAGACAAGGCTGTCAGCTCCACATGAGAAGGGAAGGACTCATGCTGTACAGAAGTCTGCATCAGGTCAAAGGGCAGGGAGACTGCATCATGCTTGTGTGAGTTTGTCAGCAAGTAATCCTAAAACACTTGGACTGTGTCATCAAGAGAGCTTTTGCTGGTTTCTGGTACTAACAAAATCTCTTTTTATCATTTAAAAAAAAAAGCAAAGAGAAAAGTGATACAGAAACCAGAATAATGTTTCCTTACTTTTTTGCAGTTGTTGCTTTGGGGAAAAAATGAATTTTACAGAAACACAATAAGGCTTTATGTCACTCATGTTAAAATAAAGAATAATCATCCTTTAAAATTACTCTATGACCTGTTTTGACTCCAAATCTTGACTGTTCCCTTGTTGTTGTTGTTAATCATGACTCACAGATGCTGACTGCCAAACACAGGTTTTCTTGACCAGTCTACTATTCTTTCACTGACTTGGTACTCATAAAACCAAAGTCATTTCCCATAGATGAGATGTTAAAGTAAGGCTATGGACTGCAGCTAAACACAAACACATACTTGTAGGTGATGAATACTTTTCTAGGCTATAATGTTGCAAATATATACATATACATACATACATATATATATATATATGTATATATATATATACATATATATTTTCCCTTGCTTAAAAAGTTTTTGAACCTGATCTGGAACAGAACCCACAATATCTCTGAGGTTATAATGAGCATTACCCCACACACCAGAAAGTTCCCTTGTACTGCTTCCTAGTCAATATGCAACCCTGGCCCCGGCCCCAGGCAACCATTGTTCTACTTTCAGTCACTATGGTTTAGATTTGCCTGTTATTGGTCTTCAAATAAATGGAATCAAACAGTGTGTATTCTTTAGCTCAGAAAAAAAAAAAAAAAAAGTTATTGAACCTGAAACAGAAATTATGTCTAGTAGTATGTCTTCTAAGTACCATATTATTTACTTGCTAAGGTTTTTAACATAAAATACCTATTTTCAGTGGATAGGGAAATAAATGATATGAAGAATTTACAAATGCAATATAGTAATTCTCCTAAATTCATAAACCAGATTAATTGATTTAGAAATTACTGACTCAATATTTAAATCCATTTTCACCATGGTTGATGATTCCTATCAGGAGTGCAAAAGTAGATATCTTCCTATAAGGGAGGATATGCAAACATGAGAGGCAGAAAAAACTGTAACTTCCACAGTCCACCATACAATGCTATGAAATTTGGTTGTTTACCTCTTTGCATTAGTTGCCAGAAATGCTGTAGCCAAATATTTGGCAACTGTAGGTATTCAAGAGGTGTATTAATCTTAATCATGATGCCTTCTTTTTACCTCATCTTTTTTCTTTTAAACTTATTTTAAATTGAGTTTAATTTATATTGCTTATTTTAAATTGAGTTTAACTAATATTTTTAAATCTAGTTTGGAGCTACTTGTGGGATAAATTGATAAAATTAAAATACATTTACTTACAAATTTTCTATAATATACATTTCAATGATTTTAAACAATGCCCTACAAATAATAATTTACTTAATATCAGTATGATGTAAGTATTTTCGTATTTCTTGATTTTTCTGTAAAGTACCAATAGAAGATTCTAGATCTTGGGGTTCCAAGATGGCATCAGCATATAGTTATAAGCCTGCCAAAGACCCAGTAGAATTTTCCCGCCTCTTTACACCAGGCTAGAAGTTTCCTAGCCAAAAGGAAAAAATCAGCTAAACCAAAGGAGCCTGGGTAAGGGGAATGCATCACTGAATATCTCAGAACCTGAGACAATTTATGTTTGGTATTGATGGGGTTCTCATAACATCTGTTTTCTTCAGCTTCTTACGATCTTTCCAGTCAGTTCAGTAACATTTACTCAGCACCCCAAAATTGTACTGCATATATATGTGGGTCTTAACATGTGCCTGAAAAAATTAATTTCTGTCATGGCTTGTTTAAAGTCGTTTGGAGGGTAGGGTTCAGGTATTTCAACTCAAAGTGGTAGATGTCTCCAGAAATTTTAGACAGTTCTATTATGCTGTGTTCTAAAAAGCTGTATTTTCCTCTGGAAAGTTGGTGGAAGGCATATCTTCTTACATTATCCCCTTTGAACATACTATTTGCGGTGAAGATTGTCACAGTTCTTTGCAGCTCCTCCTATTAAGAGATGGAGTCTATTTCTTCACCTTCTTAAGCCTGGACTGATCTTGCAATTTGGTTTGGCCAAGAGAATGCACTGTAAGCCAAGCAGTTTAGGTATGAACATGGCCTTCAGGACTTTTAACATTTCTGCTGCCTCTTGGTCCCTTGTAACTACCAGGTGAGCAACTCTCATCCTGCTGGAAGAGGAGACATGCACAGCAGAAAGGAGCCATCCCAGGTGAAACCAGCTGTCAGCCAGCCTCTAAGGTAATTGTCAACTGTCTGCAGTCCATGAATAAACCCAAAATGAGCCTAGCCAGGCTAAGATCAGCAGGAATGTCCAGCTGACCCATAAACTCACAAGCGATAATAGATGATTGTCGCTTTAAGTCATTAATTTTGAGGGTGGCTTCTGCATAGCAATAGATAACTGATGACATTGCTTTCAGATCCTCTGAAAACTGCCTATTTTCAGCTTACCTCTTCATTCTATTCTATAGTGATGATTGTGGGTTTCAGCTTTCATAAGCTTGCAGGTAGTTTATATAAAAGGGAAGTCCTTAGGCTTAAGCAAGACACCATCAAGTACAAGCACTGGATCTTGCTATTCCATTGTGGCTGAAAACTCAGGGGAGTAGCTTTTCTGGTTTCTCAAAATACATTGCCTAAACTAGTTTTAAGACTGGCAGTCAGTATACAAATATGCAGAAAAAGTAATTCCATCCCTTGCTTCTTGTATTTGTTCTATTACTTACTGAAATCTGCCTTTAAGAAGTTTGGTTTTGGGGACTTCCCTGGTGCCGTACTGGATAGGACTCTGCGCTCCCAATGCCGGGGATCTGGGTTCAATCCCTTGTCAGGGAACTAGATCCCACATGCATGCCGCAACTAAGAGTTCACTTGCCACAACTAAAGAGCCCTGGAGCTGCAACTAAGGAGCCCACCTGCCACAAGTTAAGACCCAGTGCAACCATAAATAAATAAATAAAATAATTTTTAAAAAAGATGTTTGGTTTTGTGTGTTGGATAAAATTCCCCTTTTGAATTTTAGACTCGTTCTTAAAGTTTTCTTCTAGGAGTGAAATTCACTGGCTTCAAGTAGTTTCTGTATATACAGTCAATGGTAGTACCAAGGGCATGGTCAGTAAATTTCCTTACTGCAGGTTAAGCTTCTATTTTGTGCTTGCTTATCGTAAGAAAATATATGACCAGTCTGAAGTTTTTAATACTTGTAGCATCTTATCTGTCTTCATTTGCTGAAATATGCTAGAGAATATCAGGCCAACACATCCCATGAGTATATTGAATGGACATTTAAATCTATCATTAAAGTAACATACTAAGGAGAATGTTCTAGTTTTTAACTGAGTATTTGCTTAGATTTCCCATTTCATTTGGAAGATCACTAGAAATTTGCCTTCCTGGTTCACAGAAGAGAGAAAATCAGCTGGTTTCTAGCAAAGTAATATAACCTACTTGGAGGTCATGTCAATGTTCCTTGAACTTCTTTTTGGTCTTCTTCATTCACCATTGGTCTCAATAGCCATGCATTCTTGGTTCAGTGTTTAAATTGCAAACTCCACCTATATATAGCTACTCTCCAGAAGACCTCTACAGATTACCCCTTTTATTACCTCATGACCTTTCTTGGAATCTAATTTCCAATAATCTTATAAATTCATTCAGACTAATTATACTAAGATGTGATTGTATTTATGTTACTCCCTTTTCAGAGAGGTACCATATTTGTAGTTGTTTGAAGACTTCAATCTCTAAATCTGAAGGAAGGATGAACCAGATAAAATCTCTGGCACTATGTATTTGTACAGGGAGCTCAGCAAAACCTCTCATATCCTATCAGTTATCTGCCACCTCCATTTTCAGACATTACCCCCCTTTGGATAAATACTTCTTTTTCTTTCTTGCTGCATTTAAACCAGATCAGTGTCTTAGTCCTAAAGGCAAGCAGTTCAGGTCTTTGACATACTTGTTACTTATACTCCTTTCATAGCTGCCTGCTTAGTGAGCAAGGAAGAGGAGAGGGAGGGGCATGTGTGTGTGTACACATGCTCATGTGCCTCCAGGGTGAATTATCCTTTCCATTCCACTTGGCTCCTAACCATAACAAAATGAATATTTTTTTTTTTTTTTTTTTTTTGCGGTACGCGGACCTCTCACTGTTGTGGCCTCTCCTGTTGCGGAGCACAGGCTGCGGACGCGTAGGCTCAGCGGCCATGGCTCACGGGCACAGCCGCTCCGCGGCATGTGGGATCTTCCCAGACCGGGGCACGAACCCGTGTCCCCTGCATCGGCAGGCGGATTCTCAACCACTGCGCCACCAGGGAAGCCCCAAAATGAATATTTTGCAGTTTGACTCCCTGAAATCTCTCAGGGAGGAGTTATTCTGTTTGCAGCTGCTTGAATCATTCAGATTCAACAAAGCTCCTTTTGTAAATGATGACATCTGTGCAGTACATGATTCTATAATATAGGCACCTGCAGTCTTTTTGGTTGCTACAGCAATTTGGGTAAGGGGACTAGTTGGCAAGTGAATATAGCTTTTGCTCAAATAGGAGTCTTGGATTTCCTGGGCACAAAGCCCTGCCAATGTCATTACAACCAACTAAACAGAGAGGGGAATCAAAGAGGAAAGAAGAAGTGGAATTTTAGGTCAGTTGCACTGAGCTGAAGGCAAGCGTAGAGAATACGGAGTGGCCTGGAATGCACATGAGGTATTGTTAATCTTGGTCCTGGTGACTTTAAAAAGTTAGTAAGAATTGCCAAAATGCTTAACTCTTGGTAATCTACCAAAAGGTAGGCTACATTGTGGGGAAAGTGAATCCCAGCATGATATTATATGTGCACAATTAATTTAAACATAAAATTTTGAAATGCTGGTGCCAAGGCCAATTCCATATGATATAATTTTCTCAGATTAAGTTCCAATGAATATTACATTTACAAGCAAATCATATTGTGATATTAAAGAAAACCCCTATGTGAAAGCAGATCACAGCCCCATTTGTAATAAAAGGAATATAAAGAAATACTGATTAGTAGGAATGAGTCAAGTCCCCTCTGTTAAAGCATAAGATACAGAGGTTAATTTTCACCCACCAGCTTCTAACATTGCTCACATAAATTTTCTCATTTATTCATGTAAACTAGGCCTCATGTTGTGTGAGGAAAAACTAGGATTCAGCAAGGAAAAACGCACATCAATTTATGGTTGTAATTTTAGGGTCTGAATAAAAGTTGTCTGAATATTTCACCTTGGAGTTGTACTCTAGTGATTTCAAACATCACTAAAAACCCCTGAAAAACAAGGGAGGGACCCAAAGGTAAACTCCAGTACCAACATTCATTTGGTGTGTACCTGACATTGGGTCTGGACAGCTCAAAGAATTCCTAATGTTTCTTGTCCTCGTTCTTGGACTTTCTCCAAAGATGTTGTGAAATCACTACAGCAGGATCACCTGAGCTACTTCAGAGTCAAAAATGCAGACACCAGATCATATCTCAAATATTCTGGGTCAAAATCCCCTGTGGCTAGAGCTTTAAAAAATGCATTTTTTAAAATAAGCTGATGATTCTGATGCACACTCAAGTTTCAATACCACTCCCTTGTGGAACTTTAGTGGAGAAATATTCTGCTGTATACAATTCTATAAAATATAGTTTCTTAGGCTTAGTAAACACAACAGTGACAAGAATAGTGAGAAATAGGAATTATGTCCATTATTTGGGTGCAATTTGCCTTAGCTGTCAGAGAGTGGTCAAAGTACACAAAGTCTCCATCTCAAGCCATTCTCTTTCTTCAGCCTTAACCTACCATTGGTCCAATTCTTCTTGCCATAACCAAATTTCTCTAACTGGCATCATCAGTAGGACCTAAGGATTTCTAATTTGTTAAATTTCTCACTCTCATGCTTCTCTGACTTTTTTGTGTTCAACCATTATAAAGTTCAAATTTGTTTCGTATTTGATGTCAGTGTTTTGTGAGAATTCCAGCATGCCTGCCAGACACAATAGGGCTGGTGACTGGGGCTATCTCCTAGAATTGGATGATTGGGAGAGAATTAAAATAATTAAATAGATATAATAGATATTTAAATTAGATATTAGATATTTATATAATTAGATTTTAAAATTATACATGTGCATATTGCTCATTCTATACACTAATCAAATTTTAAAATGTAATAAAAATTAACTCTATATTTATGTCTTCCATAATATTAAATTCCTTAGGCCATTGAATTTTCTTTCTATCTAAGTCCAGTTACCTGTATACAAAATCAAAGTTTCATAAACATTGCTGAATGAGTTTTGAAACAGACAAGAGTAATTTTAAAATGCTGGCTTATACTTTAAAAAAAAAAGCATTGTCTTATTTTTAGACTGAAATAATATGTTTCAAAGTGCTGCACTGTCTTTTTCAAAGGATATAATTAGACTGGACTTCTTTCAGGACCAATAAGATGATTCACCTCAGCCATACTTCCAAGGAGATAAAATCTCTGAAAGACAGATTGCTGAAGATATTTTAAAACCTAAATCTTAATTAATAAATACTGTAAGTGGCTGCAATACCTGGGGCAAGGGCTGAGTCACAAACTGTTCTGTACTAGCTCTGAAGCTGCAGAAAGTTCTTATTTTGCTTCTGCATAGCAAATAGTACCTCCTAGGAGCAAATCTAAGTAAATGAATTGTTTGCAAAGCTTCTTCTTGCATTAGTTCAATACTGTACAGTGTTCTTATTTATCTGGCAGAACCATTAAACTGATAAAAAATTTACTTTAAAAAATAAAATATTCCAGAAGTTGCCCAAGAGTTGATTTTTTTCTTTTTGGCTTAGCCATTGTGAATAATAAATAAATGGGGCATTAAATGAAAAAAAGAAAAGACCCAACTTCTGACAAACATCAAGCCATCTATTATCAAACCAAAGATTCATAAACTTAAAACGTTTAAAATACTGGATAGGGGCAGCACAGGTCATTAAGTCCTGAATTGAGTTTCTAATTTTTTCAGTCCCTACTAATATTTCCCTCTCTGAAATTTTACAGCAAATTTGCATTCAAATGATATAATTAGCATCTCATTATTACCCATTCCTTAAATATTATTTTATAGAAATACAAACTTAAGGATATCAATATATATGTAAATATAAACATATGTGTGTATATTTCTAATATATATTTATATGCATGAACACACACACACATACTTTGTTTTATGTATCTGTCTCATTTCTACTATCACACATTAAGGTCTCAGAGAGCAGAAACCATACCTCATACTTCTTTGCTGTTCTCCACAATTGTGAGCACACTGTATGGAGCACACTGTTGCTCCTTGCCATGTGGGATCTTCCCAGACCAGGGCTCAAACCCATGTACCCTGCACTGACAGGCAGATTCTTAACCCCTGCACCACCAGAGAAGCCCCAAGACAAATAATCTTTAGATAAAAGAATATATTTTAAAAATAAAATTACCATATGACCCAGTAACTCCGCTCTTAGGTATATACCCAAAAGAATTGAAAACAGGGACTGAAACAGACACCTGTATGCTAATGTTCATAGCAGCATTATTCACAATAGTGAGAGGGTAGAAAAAAAATCCAAGTGCCCACCAATAAATGAATAAATAAACAAAATGTGGTATATACATAAAATGGAATACTATTCAGCCATAAAAAGGAATAAAATTCTGATACATGCTACAACATGGATCAATCTTGAAAATATTATGCTAAGTGAAATAAGCCAAATACAAAAGGATAACTACTGTCTGATTTTACTTATACTTGACAACCAGAATAGGGAGATTCATAGAGAACTTAAGTAGAACAGAGGTTACCAGGGGCTGGTTAGAGGAGGGGGGGAATGATTTAATGTGTACAGAGTTTCTGTTTGAAATGATGAAAAAATTCTGGAGTTGGACAGCAGTGAAGGCTATACATCACTGTAAATGTACTTAATGCCTTAAAATGGTTAAAATAAATTTTATGTTATATATATTTTAACACAATTATAATAAAAAAAACAAGGAACAGGTGAAAAAAAAGAATATATTTTAAGAAGGTTTAAAATTAAGTATTTATGCTCCCCATCCTTTTCAAGCAATACAAATGACTGCACTTGTACTCTTACATGTA